>NC_056743.1:1758977832-1759050332 GCF_019279795.1 Protopterus annectens
GTAATGATAAACCAGGGTTATTTTGGAGATAATGAGGGTCAGTGCTGATAAGCCAGGGTGAATTTGAAGTTAATGAGGGTCAGTGCTGATAAACCAGGCTGAATTTGGAGTTAATAAGGGTCAGTGCTGATAAACCAGGGTGAATTTTGAGTTAATGAGGGTCAGTGCTGATAAGCCAGGGTGAATTTGAAGTTAATGAGGTTCAGTAATGATAAACCAGGGTTATTTTGGAGATAATGAGGGTCAGTGCTGATAAACCAGGGTGAATTTGGAGTTAATGAGGGTCAGTGCTGATAAACCAGGGTGAATTTGGAGTTAATGAGGGTCAGTGCTGATAAACCAGGGTGAATTTGGAGTTAATGAGGGTCAGTGCTGATAAACCAGGGTGAATTTGGAGTTAATGAGGGTCAGTGCTGATAAACCAGGGTGAATTTGGAGTTAATAAGGGTCAGTGCTGATAAACCAGGGTGAATTTGGAGTTAATGAGGTCAGTGCTGATAAACCAGGGTGAATTTTGAGTTAATGATGGTCAGTGCTGATAAACCAGGGTGAATCTGCAGTTAATAAGGGTCAGTGCTAATAAACCAGGGTGAATTTGGAGTTAATGAGGGTCAGTGCTGATAAACCAGGGTGAATTTGGAGTTAATAAGGGTCAGTGCTGATAAACCAGGGTGAATTTGGAGTTAATAAGGGTCAGTGCTTATAAACCAGGGTGAATTTGGAGTTAATGAGGGTCAGTGCTGATAAACCAGGGTGAATTTGGAGTTAATGAGGGTCAGTGCTGATAAACCAGGGTGAATTTGGAGTTAATAAGGGTCAGTGCTGATAAACCAGGGTGAATTTGGAGTTAATGAGTGTCAGTGCTGATAAACCAGGGTGAATTTTGAGTTAATAAGGGTCAGTGCTGATAAACCAGTGTGAATCTGGTGTTAATAAGGGTCAGTGCTGATAAACCAATGTGAATTTGGAGTTATTAAGGGTCAGTGCTGATAAACCAGGGTGAATTTGGAGTTAGTGAGGGTCAGTGCTTTTAAACCAGGTGAATTTGGAGTTAATGAGGGTCAGTGCTGATAAACCAGGGTGAATTTGGAGTTATAGAGGGTCAGTGCTGAAAACCAGAGTGACTTTGGAGTTAATGAGGGTCAGTGCTGATAAACCAGGGTGAATTTGGAGTTAATGAGGGTCAGTGCTTATAAATCAGGGAGAATTTGGAGTTAATAAGGGTCAGTGCTGATAAACCAGGGTGAATTTGGAGTTATAGAGGGTCAGTGCTGATAAACCAGGGTGAATTTGGAGTTAATGTGGGTCAGTGCTGATAAACCAGGGGTTAATTTGGAGTTAATAAGGGTCAGTGCTGATAAACCAGAGTGAATTTGGAGTTAATGAGGGTCAGTGCTGATAAACCAGGGTGAATTTGGAGTTAATGAGGGTCAGTGCTGATAAACCAGGGTGAATTTGGAGTTAATGAGGGTCAGTGCTGATAAACCAGGGTGAATTTTGAGTTAATAAGGGTCAGTGCTGATAAACCAGGGTGAATCTGCAGTTAATAAAGGTCAGTGCTGATAAACCAAGGGTGAATCTGCAGTTAATAAAGGTCAGTGCTGATAAACCAGGGTGAATTTGGAGTTAATGAGGGTCAGTGCTGATAAACCAGGGGTTAATTTGGAGTTAATGAGGGTCAGTGCTGATAAACCAGGGTGAATTTGGAGTTAATGAGGGTCAGTGCTGGTAATCCAGCAGTTAATTTGGAGTTAATAAGGGTCAATGCTGATAAACTAGGGTGAATTTGGAGTTAATAAGGGTCAGTGCTGACAAAACCAAGGGTGAATCTGCAGTTAATAAAGGTCAGTGCTGATAAACCAAGGGTTAATTTGGACTTAATGAGAGTCAGTGCTGATAAGCCAGGTTGAATTTGGAGTTAAGAAGTGTCAGTGCTGATAAACCAGGGTAAATGTTATAGTTAATGATGGTCAGTGCTGATATACCAGGGTGAATTTGGAGTTAATAAGGGTCAGTGCTGATAAACCAGGGTGAATTTGGAGTTAGTGAGGGTCAGTGCTGATAAGCCAGGGTGAATTTGGAGTTAATGAGGGTCAGTGCTGACAGACCAGGGTGAATTTGGAGTTAATGCGTGTCAGTGCTGATAAACCAGGGTGAATTTGGAGTTAACGACTGTCAGTGCTGATAAACAAGGGTGAATTTGGAGTTAATGACGGTCAGTGCTGATAAGCCAGGGTGAATTTGGAGTTAATGAGGGTCAATGCTGATAAACCAGCGTGATGTTGGAGTTAATAAGGGTCAGTGCTTATAAGCCAGAGTTAATTTGGAGTTAATGAGGGTCAGTGCTGATAAACCAGGGTGAATTTGGAGTTAATGAGGGTCAGTGCTGATAAACCAGGGTGAATTTGGAGTTAAAAAACATCATTGCTGATAAACCAAGGGTGAATCTGCAGTTAATAAGGGTCAGTGCTGATAAACCAGGGTGAATTTGTAGTTAATGAGAGTCAGTGCTGATAAACCAGGGTGAATTTGGAGTTAATGAGGGTCAGTGCTGATAAACCAGGGTGAATTTGGAGTTAATGAGGATCAGTAATGAGAAACCAGGGTGAATTTGCAGTTAATAAGGGTCAGTGCTGATAAACCAGGGGGAATATGCAGTTAATAAGGGTCAGTGCTGATTAACCAGGGTGAAGCTGCAGTTAATAAGGGGCAGTGCTGATAAGCCAGGGTGAATTTTGAGTTAATAAGGGTCAGTGCTGATAAACCAGGGTGAATTTGGAGTTAACGAGGGTCAGTGCTGAGAAACCAGTGGTTAATTTGGAGTTAATGAGGGTCAGTGCTGATAGACCTGGGGTTAATTTGGGGTTACTGAGGGTCAGTGCTGATAAACCAGGGTGAATTTGGAGTTAATAAGGGTCACTGCTGATAAAGAAGGGTGAATTTGGTGTTAATGAGGGTCAGTGCTGATAAACCAGAGTGAATTTGGAGTTAATAAGGGTCAGTGCTGATAAACCAGGGTGAAGTTGAAGTTAATGAGTGTCAGTGCTTATAAATCAGGGTGAATTTGGAGTTAATAAGGGTCAGTGCTGATAAACCAGGGTCAATGCTGATAAACCAGGGTGATGTTGGAGTTAATAAGGGTCAGTGCTTATAAGCCAGAGTTAATTTGGAGTTAATGAGGGTCAGTGCTGATAAACCAGGGTGAATTTGGAGTTAATGAGGGTCAGTGCTGATAAACCAGGGTGAATTTGGAGTTAATGAGGGTCAGTGCTGAAAAACCAGGGTGAATTTTGAGTTAGTAAGGGTCAGTGCTGATAAACCAGTGTGAATCTGCAGTTAATAAGGGTCAGTGCTGATAAACCAGGGTGAATTTGGAGTTAATGAGAGTCAGTGCTGATAAACCAGGGTGAATTTGGAGTTAAGAAGTGTCAGTGCTGATAAACCAGGGTAAATTTTATAGTTAATGATGGTCAGTGCTGATATACCAGGGTGAATTTGGAGTTAACAAGGGTCAGTGCTGATAAACCAGGGTGAATTTGGAGTTAATGAGGGTCAGTGCTGATAAGCAAGGGTGAATTTGGAGTTAATAAGGGTCAGTGCTCATAAGCAAGGTTTAATTTGGAGTTAATGAGGGTCAGTGCTGATAAACCAGGGTGAATTTTGAGTTAATAAGGGTCAGTGCTGATAAACCAGTGTGAATCTAGTGTTAATAAGGGTCAGTGCTGATAAACCAGGGTGAATTTGGAGTTAATAAGGGTTAGTGCTGATAAACCAGGGTGAATTTGGAGTTAGTGAGGGTCAGTGCTTTTAAAACAGGGTGAATTTGGAGTTAATGAGGGTCAGTGCTGACAGACCAGGGTGAATTTGGAGTTAATGAGTGTCAGTGCTGATAAACCAGGGTGAATTTGGAGTTAATGAGTGTCAGTGCTGATAAACAAGGGTGAATTTGGAGTTAATGACGGTCAGTGCTGATAAACCAGGGTGAATTTGGAGTTAATGAGTGTCATTGCTGATAAGCCAGGATGAATTTGGAGTTAATAAGTGTCAGTGCTGATAAACCAGGGTGAATTTGGAGTTAATAAGGGTCAGTGCTGATAAACAAGTGTGAATTTGGAGTTAATAATGGTTAGTGCTGATAAACCAGGGTGACTTTTGAGTTAATGGGGGACAGTGCTGATAAACCAGGGTGAATTTGGATTTAATGAGGGTCTGTGCTGATAAACCAGGGTGAATTTGGAGTTAATGAGTGTCAGTGCTGAGAAACCAGGGGTTAATTTGGAGTTAATGCGGATCAGTGCTGATAGACCAGGGGTTAATTTGGGTTACTGAGTGTCAGTGCTGATAAATCAGGAAGAATTTGTAGTTAATAAGGGTCAGTGTTGATAAACCAGAGTGAATTTGGAGTTAATGAGGGTCAGTGCTGAAAACCAGAGTGACTTTGGAGTTAATAAGGGTCAGTGCTGATAAACCAGGGTGAAGTTGAAGTTAATGAGCGTCAGTGCTTATAAATCAGGGTGAATTTGGAGTTAATAAGGGTCAGTGCTGATAAACCAGGGTGAATTTGGAGTTAACGACTGTCAGTGCTGATAAACAAGGGTGAATTTAGAGTTAATGACGGTAAGTGCTGATAAACCAGGGTGAATCTGTAGTTAATGAGGGTCAGTGCTGATAAACCAGGGTGAATTTTGAGTTAATGAGGGTCAGTAATGAGTAACCAGGCAAATTTGCAGTTAATAAGGGTCAGTGCTGATAAACCAGGGTGAATTTGGAATTAATAAGGATCAGTGCTGATAAACCATGGTAAATTTGGAGTAAATAAGGGTCAGTGCTTATAAACCAGGGTGAATTTGGAGTTAATAAGGGTCAGTGCTGATAAACCAGGGTGAATGTGGAGTTAATGAGGGTCAGTGCTAATAAACCAGGGTGAATTTGGAGTTAATAAGGGTCAGTGCTGATAAACCAGAGTGAATTTGGAGTTAATAAGAGTCAGTGCTGATAAACCAGGGTAAATTTGGAGTTAATAAGGGTCAGAGCTGATAAACCAGGGTGAATTTGGAGATAATAAGGGTCAGTGCTGATAAACCGGGGTGAATTTGAGTTAATAAGGATCTGTGTTGATAAACCATGATGAATTTGGAGTTAATGAGGGTCAGTGCTGACAAAACCAAGGGTGAATCTCCAAATAATAAGGGTCAGTGCTGATAAACCAGGGTGAATTTGGAGTTAAGAAGGGTCAGTGCCGGTAAACCATGGTGAATCTGTAGTTAATAAGGGTCAGTGCTGATAAGCCAGGGTGAATTTGGAGTTTATGAGGGTCAGTGCTGAAAAAGCAAGGGTGAATTTGGAGTTAACTTTTGTTTATCTGCCTTTGAAAAGTTGAAATTGATCTCAATCAACTCTTTACGCCAATCAATAATTGCTTACCACTTGAAATAAAAGTAGTAGGAAACTTGAAAAGTATTTCTCTAAGCTTGATAGTACTACAGCTTTTATATTACAATGTCTCATATGAAGGATGAAACACTCCGGAGTCTAGAACCCCCATTATGCTGCACTGCAGTGTCAGCAAGCCATCTACCTGGTGTGGGAACAGAACCCACTGCCGGCTGCACCAAAAGAAGTGTGCTACCTTTTGTGACACTGACACTTGTTTTAGTGTCTTATTTCAGAATCTTTCTGAAATAAGTAAATATCTGGTTCTTCTTACATTGATTGGTTAAATCATTCATGATTCAGGAGGAGACATTAAACTAAGGCCCCATCTGCCTGAGTTGGTGGTAGCTCAGGTGGATGCAAAGGATCCTATAGCACCTATCAAAAAGACTAGAGGAAGTTCCCCAATACCCTTACTAAATTTCCTCGAATAGAAATACCACCTTGGACTTCCCCAGAAAAGAGGACAATAACTTAGTGGCATTAACCCAGTCAACAAAGAATAAAATAAGAAAAAAAGTAGCATTCACCCACTGTCTTCTATTAATTGCATCTTTACAACCTGTTCTATAATATTCAAGTGGCAGACTTTGATATAAGACTGATAGCGTTTTATACTTTCTCTTAAAAGGCATTGCTCATTGCATGTTTTTGCTCCCATTCTACCACTGTCATGTGTGCATTCCCCATCGCCTCATTAATTTCACTCTCTCCTCCCTCCTCCTCAGTGAAGACTGGCATGCTTGCAGATGTGGTCCCGCTCTCCAGGAGCAGAATGAGCTCATTGAATTACTATCCTTAATACTGCCATTCCCTCTTTAAGAGAGGTGAGACCCTGGAAACAGTTATCATTTATGTTGCCAAGGGAGGGTATTTTTAGAGTCATCATCATCTTCTTTAGGCTATTCCCATTAGGGGTTGCCACAGTGGATCATCTGTTTCCATTTCTTCCTGTCCTCTGCATCTTGCTCTGTCACACCAACCACCTGCATGTCCTCTCTCACCACATCCATAAACCTTATCTTAGGCCTTCCTCTTTTCTGTTACCTGGCAGCTTCATCCTTAGCATCTTTTCCCCAATATACTCAGCATCCCTCCTCAGCACATGTCCAAATCAATGTAATCTTGTCTCTTTGGCTTTGTCTCCAAACCTTCCAACCTGGGCTGACTCTCTAATATACTTATTCCTAATCCTGTCCACCCTTGTCACACCCAGTGCAAATCTTAATATTTTAACTCTGCCACATCCAGCTCTAACTCCTGCCTTTTTGTCAATGCCACTGTCTCCAACTCATATAACATAGCTGGTCTCCCTACCCTCTTGTGGACCTTCCTTTTCACTCTTACTGGTACTCGTCTGTCACAAATCACTCCTGACACTCTTCTCCATCCATTTCATCCTGCCTGGCCTGTACTCTCTTCTTCACCTCTCTTCAACACTCACCATTACTCTGAACTATTGATCCCAAGTATTTAAAAAAATCCATAGCAGGGTAAAGGGACAGCAACATCACAGGAATCATTCCCCATGATGCCAGCTTGCTCATGTTGCCCCAGCTGCTCATTGAACAGTGGCCTGTCTGCAACCAGGGAAATGTGCCTTCTGTGGAGTCCACTGCTCTGTCTTCTTATTTCATGTATAAAATATGAGACAGAAAAAATTATACGTTTTCTAAAGTTGCATATAAAACTATATATACAATAGCATTTACAATATTGTCATTAATTAATACAGTAACAGAGACATTGACACAAGCATCATTTTTAAAAGAAATGAGCAATATCCACTTAGTATTACAGACATTTTTATTGCGATGGTGGTGCTGCGGTAGCGTTGTCGCCTCATAGCAAGACGTTCCGTTCGATTCTCAGCTAGAGCGTCTTCTGTGTGGAGGCATACTTGAATGGGGCGTGCCTTCGTTGAAGGTTGTGCATCAGGGCTGGTAACCCGGTATGTAAAACTCTACTACCAATCATTAGCGGACCGGAGTTCCGCTGTGGTGACCCCTAACCGGGAAAAGCCAAAAGACACAAACAATTACAGACACTTTTGTCTGTACAGTTAGCTAAAATCAACTCTAAGACTTGGTAGGTGTCTCAGTAATCACAACTGTCCAGTTACCCAAATATGTCTGAATATACTTCAAATAGCTCTGTTTTTATTACTTCCTGTTACTTAAAATTCTGTCATAAATCAACACATCTTGTGTAATTATTGTTTTCAGTTTGCATTGCTTGTCACCAAGTAAGCAGTTACATTTAATGAGTGACCTTCCCATTATTACAGAAAAACAATTAGCATTCAGTATACTTAAATGCAGTGCATCTCCCGACAGGCAAGGGCTGTCACCCCCAACATCCCATTGAGACATGTGGAGCACATTATTCAAAACAATGTTTAGTTATGCATATTGGGCAAGCACTTTTTGCATCATTGTTTTACGTAATTTACTTAAAAGGAAAAGACAAATACAACCTGCTTTGAATATACCAGATTACTTATTCCTTCAGACATCCATCACTTTTGCTTATACCACCTGCAGGTTATTGTTTTTACAACAAATTTGCTTTAAAAGTTCTCATGTCCAGAATTTTCACATATCATGTAAATTGTTTTAATTTTATAATGCTGCAAACCTCAGATTTTCAGTTATTTCAATCTGTCACCATTTGCTGTAGATTTTTTTTTTTGGAGTAATTTTTTCTACCCTTCTGTCACTCTGACAGCCATTCCAGTACATGACGTCCTTGCTGGGTCTATTAGCATCCCAGTCACCACTGTCTATAGCCAGAATTTAAAGAGGGGTCAGCAAGGATCTTAAGGTCATCCTGGGGAGAGGTTTGTGCTGTCCTACCTCAAACTTGGGGGTGCTTTATTGACCTAGCCTGTTTCAGCTCTCCTTCCCTTCCAACATCTGTGATGATTGTCAAAGGTAAGCATGCACTGGGGATGTGTGACATTTTGCTCCACCTCTGTGGCAGCTCAGCCATGTCCCCAGTCTAAACCCCCTTCAGACCATGCCTAGTGACATCCCCAGTCTCCACCAGAGATCATTGGTGATGATGCGCATGTGACTATTTACCCTCCCTGGGATAGAAATGCACATCCCTTTGTCGTTCTGTCAGTTGATTAAGCAGCTAAGTGAACCTGGGTTGACTGGGTCATAGTCTGCGCTTTATCCCTCTATGCCACAAGAGCAGCTGTTGTAGATTTCTATGGTCTACCCATGTCCATATTATCTTTTAGTTTATGCTCACCAATCATCCTAATGGTTTACTGTACATCAATAAATGTCATAAATTCAGGAAGGAAAAAAATAAAAACACCACCACCTTGCAGTTTTCTCACTCTACAGTCTTTTCTAGGAAGCAGCAGCTGTGATTTCTCTTTCCTGGTATGCGGACAATACTCATTGCCAAAAACATTCACTTATGCCTTTCTTTAAACAACTTCCATTGTTTCCATAGTGGAGGCAGAATCTGATTTTTAAGTCGGCAAATCTCAAATCTTGCCAAAATATGCTAAGGGTATTTTCCCTGTGGTGCTTCATTCAAACAGTCTTTGGGCTCACGCAACAGTCAAACCTGGCAACTTCTCTTCCACATATGATAAACAGTTTGGCCTAATTCTTTCTTGGGTTCTTTAATTTAAATATGCTTTTTATAAGCCCTATCTGATATATCAGTTTGTTTACCTTTTAATATTTCCAATTCATTCAGGACGAACATTAACTGTTCTTTTATTTTCTCTTTGCTACTATCTGCGTACAGAGTCATTGCCTGCACCTTCCCCACTTCCTGTTCTTTAACTGGTGCCCTGCAGCTAGCAAGCCGGGAGCTCACCTTGGTATCTCACTGCCAAAAGCATCTTTAAGATCAGTCCAGAGTTTCTCTATTATTATATTATCTTGCTTGTTCATTGACCTAAATTCAGAATTCTCTGGTACATTTTCTTATCTTGCTATATTCACTTTAACTACACTTAGCTACAGCTCAGATGGTGTAGTTGTACATTCCTCTGACTAAAGTGTTCAGGGTCATGGGTTTGACACTTGGGACTTCTCCAAGATGACATAGCCATATTTTTAGTTTTCCTGCTAGGCTGAATCATGAAATATGTGTTCACTAGCTTCTCATCAGCTCACAATAGCAAAAAGTTTATCTAAACTATACTTTAATGTTGCAGTTCATGAAGTTTTTCAGGAAGACTGTGAAGCATGACTGTATTCTGCAGTACCTTCACAGGAAATGGTTAAAGGTGTGCAGACTGACCACTGAATGTTGGACAGTGCACTGACTCTGGAATATAACATGGTGCTATTACCATTTATTTCAGAATCAGTAAGCAACATGTGTGCCCTATGCCTGGTACATAAGATGGTTGTTCAAAGCCTTGGACATAGAATGGATGTTCTTTTCCTAGAAAAAGAAATCTGATGCTTTTATTCTGATGAACAGGATGTATGTTCTAATTCTACAATCTAGGATGGACTTTCTAACTTATTTTTTTCATTGATATTTGACCCTTCCTACTGACATTATCAAGTACCTTCCACACCCTTCTGACCCAGTAGTCCATCCTCTGACTGGCCATAGCTCCATTACCAGCTGGGATGAAGGTCGGACTGAGATGACCTACCATCTCGTGACTTTCTTTGCCTATTCTCTGTTTATCTCCCCATCTACCATGCCTGGACTGCAATTATATCACTGCAGGCAGATAATGGGCAATGTGCTTATGTGCATTCTCATTGCTTTTGTTAGCAGGAGTGGGACTGCTTTCCACTCTGAGCTGCAACTCTTACCACATCCTGTCCAACCTTCCCCCTGGATGGATGAGCTGGCAATATTGCTATTTCTTTTTAGCACTCACTCCTCCGACACCTCAGGGACTGAGTGGATGATCTAATTTTACAACACAGATGATAAGACAGAGGCTTTAACTCTGAGGTACAGAAAAGATATTCTTACTATGAAATATTGCAAAACTGCATTAGACAGCACTGCACATTGCAGAAATGGAGTTCTTTGAAATTCAGGAAATGAGCTCTAAACATAGAATTCAGAATCATACATCTCAACTGTCCAGATTTTCACAAAATGTTTAGATTTTTGTCTCATATTTTTGGTCTGTTCCACTTAAAATTTCTGATTTTCTAGCAAATCGCTGAGGATTGAAATCACTAAATTATACCATACATTTGAGTTTCAGACTTTATATTCTTCAGAAAATGCATACAAACACAAATTTGATTATTCTAGCAACTTTCCAAGTTTATGGGAACAATAATTAAAATCTGTCTCTATTTTTGGGACTTTGTACTCCCATTATTTTAGGCTTTATCTAGATTTTTTGCACTAAGAGGTTGAGAGGTATGTTCGGAACGGGTGTCATAATACTGGGATATGGGCTAGGTGCTCTACTCCTTGGAATATGGGGAGAATCTTATGTTGTTGGAAAACAAAATGGCTGCTATTATTATTGTATAAAGGAAAGGAGCTCTAACTGTGGAATAAAGAGCGGGCATATTGACCCTGGAATGCAAGACATTCACCTTTCTGGGATACATCACTGGTATTCTAGTCACAGAATATGAGAATGGTGCCAGAATGCTACAAAACAGGATAAATATAGTACTTTTCTATGACATGATGGGTACTGTAGATCCTGACTGGAAGACATATATACCCACCACAGATGGTGAGAGAATACTTTTGTGCTACAAGACAAGAGGTGTAATGTCAGAGGCTCAGTAAGTAGCACATGCACCTTTAATACTGGGAAGATCAGAGCGATTACTGGTTCTATCCCTGCTCTAGGTACTTGTACTGATATTGCACTGTGGTGTAAAGAGGGTGCTGTGCTCTTAAGGTTCCATCTTTTGGGTGAGATGTCAGTCTTGATGACTGATCTGTCTGAGCTCATAGAAACTTTAGTGGATGTTAAATATTGCTTAAGATAAAATGAGGAAATTTCCTAACTGTCGTGGTCAGATTACCCACATTTGGTATGAATATCATCTTGGATAAATGCATAGCAATAAGACAGGCCACCTAACTCATGTGCACTTGTCAGACTGTAGAGACTCCCAGCATGACTGACAACAAAAATTATTAAAAAAAAAAAAAAAAAAAAAAAAAAAAAAAAACTTTAGTGAAGAGTAAGGCTGCTTGCCTTGTTGCTCACGGGCTAGTTCATATTCAAAACTGGAGGACGATAACAGGAGTTTGTTTCTCCATAATGCGCATAACTCTGGCAACTTATAAAATGGTTTGGCATGGACCACAGGAAGACTACACTCACAGCTTACAATAAGAACTCCAAATATGCAGCTATGATTTTTATACTGACCGATGGGATATCTAACCCATTGTTGCTTTGAACCCTTCTGCTGGCTAGTTACCATACCATCCTTCCACCATGTCCCAATCTCATGACCTACTTGGCCATAACGTCAGGTCACTATATTTTTGTACAAGCAAGGGGAGTAATGGGATACATAGGCTAACAGCTCTCATGAGGGAATACTGCAACATGATTTTTATTTTTGTCTAACCTCCTCTGATAAAATGCTGCAGAAAGTGATAGCAGTTTAGTGAGAGCATAAATCCTTTGGTATGCATTGTACTGGTAACATATATCATGTTACCTTAATGACCTAAGGGAGCCTTGGCATGTCTCCACAAGGAGTTATATGCCATAGTGCTAAATTCCACACTTTCATCTTGTAACATGAGAGCAGGCCAGGTCCTGCTGTATCCTGCAAGATGACTTGTCACCATAAGACAAAAATGTTTTTGCTGGCTGTTACGGAACCAGGTGACTGACACCATAAGACAAAAATGCTTGGGCTGGCTGTTACGGAACCAGGTGACTGACACCATAAGGTAAAAATGCTTGTGCTGACGGAGCAGACAGAAGTCTGCTTTATGAGGACACAATATTGATTGGAGAAGAAACAGCCTGTAATTTAGGGGTAAACTGCAATTGTAGTTTGGACTCCTATGTATTTTTCAACAGCTTCATCACTTTATACACCACTATATAATGATGATGATGATAATAATAATAAAAAATAATAATAATAATTATAAAAAGTAATAATAATAATAATAACACGTATACATTTTAATTATGAAAGGAAGCTTTGAAAATCCTGTTATTCTGCTGAAATGATGCTTCAGTGAGGGTGGGGCAGGATGAAGCAAACACTTTGATCTTAAAGTATGCCAAATGGTATTTTATCAACTGATGTAGGCTCTGCTGAATGCAGCTTTTCTGCAGCATATGAAGGAGGAGGATGCTCAGAAAGCTGATGCAAAAGCAGCATAATCTAACCACTCAACCCCCACAGACAATAAGGGCTTTCCTCAGACGTAGTGTGTGTGTGTGTGTGTGTGTGTGGGGGGGGGGGGGGCAGGAAGAATCAAACTGATTTGGAGAGCGTGAGGTCTGTTCTAATAGCACAATGCATTATTTTCCTTAAGGAGATGTCAGATTCCATAGCCTGACAGTTTTATCACACCTTAAAATGCTTTTTGTGTCAAGGAAAATTGGGAAGTGCATGTGTAGGTTGTCACTGGGTTATGGATGTTCATTCCTTACTTGGTGATAAATAAAGTGATAAATGAGTCAAGTGTAGGCTAGCTCAGTAACTGCGTAAAGACTGCTGGTGAGGAGAGGGTTTTCAAGGACTGTTTCAGATCTGATATCATGTAACAGACCTTACAATGATGCTCTGTCAGTTGTTTTAGATAAAACAATTATAATACTGCCTGCATGTGCTTTCCTTTCAATTTGTAAATTTAGTCTTATTAACATATTTTAATCATTGTAAAGATGCAAAAAGAATTATTCCTATTACAACAACAGCAGGTGCAACACTCACTCAAATAGTAACCAGGACAATGCATCAAATATGTTTAAAAGAAAATTACATATTATAAAATAATGGTGCACATAGTGATTTATTTAATAGACACACTTGCATGATGAACATACCAGACATCCTTACTCTTTGTGTCATAAAGGAATAATTTCACTATGTGCAGCTTTATGTAATCATTGTAAGCATTATTTCAATCTGTTTCAGCATTTTTGTATGTAATTTTGTGTTTGCAGTGAAGAGTCTGTAGAGTGTATAATAATTTATCCATTGTTGTGGCATATTTGTTTTAGCATTCTCCCTTTTACTAGGAATGGATTTTATTTAAAGTTAGGGACTCCAGCAGAAAGGCTATTCAAGACCTTTCCCATATCCCTGACATAAACTTGACATATTTATTTTGTGAAGAAAGATCTATCTTCTTCAAACAGTAGGAAACAGCAAAGCCACCAATATGCTGCTGATAAATGAATGATCATTTCAAATGACTGGATCATTAAATAATTCAAATAAATAACTAAATGACTTCATCTACCATCAATGGGGGGGGGGGGGGTCTCCAATTGTTTCCATTGTAACACATAATCAGATTTCTGCAGTATCTTGACAGCATGCACTAACACTGTACTCCACCCCCTACCCCTGGGTTCCTGCAGTAACAGTTTTCTAGTGCCAGTCTTTCTGTCTGTAGTGCAGTGCAAAGTTACAGGTGCAGACATTCACCTTTCTCTTGGCATCTCATTTGAACCTTATTGGTTTCATGACTTGTTACCCCATTAGGTAGTCTTGAGGAAGCATAAGGTACTTCAGAATTTCTTCCAGATACCCATACAGTTCTAGTTAATGAGCAAATGGGCTAATAAAAAATGCTTCCTACGTTTATTCAGATATGCTTATTATTGTATCATGTGTAGGGTTATGTTACAAGTACAGCTCATCTCATATTAACTACAGACAGAAACAGTCATGGGTGTGAGGAGGTTGCTGGGCAGAGCAGGCTTGGGATATATAATGGACTCAAGCAACTCTGAATTTAGGAATGCTTTGCCCTGCATATCCAGTGATCCATTTGTTCATTCCCTGACCCAGTGAAACTCCATTGACCCATCT
The DNA here is from genome assembly GCF_019279795.1 of Protopterus annectens. NCBI lineage: Eukaryota > Metazoa > Chordata > Ceratodontiformes > Protopteridae > Protopterus > Protopterus annectens. The sequence goes on from NC_056743.1 coordinate 1,758,992,262, forward strand.
TGTTCCATGTTTTTGAGTGACGGCCTATTTGCCCATTCATTTTCCGCTGAGGTCAGAGCCAGATGCAGAGGAAAGGTTGCCATCCTTTCAGGGATAGCGCCATTCCTAACAACTCTCCCCTTGGCAGCTGGTGGAATCATTTAATGCTGTTAGTCTGGGAGGAGCCTATACATGTTGTTGCATATGTGAGAACACCTTCCCTATTCAGCAGTGCATGGCAAGCTGGCACAAAGGCTGCTACTTGTAATCCCTACACCCACTGATAGGGATCAATGGTGTAGTGGGTCTAATCACACCCCCAGGAGGGATGATTTAGCTACAGCCACTCATTTCTACCCAACCCCTTTTACAGCTAGTGTCTGTTGTTGAAATGGATCATTTGGGTCAACGTCAGGACTTTGTCCTTCTATGTCACAGGGCTGAAGTTGATTTCATGAACTTTAAATTAATGTGCTCATCCTTAGAAATGAATCCATTTGTACCATTGCATTAATGAAACTCCACGCATGTGCAGACAATAAATTAGAGATAAGTCTCACACCATGAGAGACATTGGTAGTTAGACTTCCCATATATCCAACTAAGGCTAAAAGTTCTACTATTCTAGCTAAGATTGTTAGAATACAGACTTGAGTTCAGACTAAGATGCATATAATTGGGGTTGAAATAGTGAACTTGGCACCTAAGAACCAGCCAGAAGATGTAAAACTGAAAGGTCAGTGGCCAGCTCTCCCACATCATATAAGAGCAGTAGGATCAACTGCCCTGGGGATATCCACTGGTGGAGGCCAGAAAGGTCATGTTGGGTGCACAGTGGTCTAGCTAAGCCTGCACAATGACAGCATGCTGTGGGTTGACAATAAGGCCACAATGCTGTCAGTGGGGTTTTGCTAATGTGCACTAATCTAATAGATGAAGAGGTCTAAATGGATAAGAATCCAATTCATTGATTACAACTCCTCTCTTTTCTACTTTTCAGTGGCTGTTTTCTGTAGAAAGTAGCACACTTGCCTTTGGTGCACATTATTCCCACACCAGGCAGGTTGATTGCTAACACTGCAGTGTAGCATAAAAAGATGTTGCACTCTGCAGTGTGCCATCCTTCAGATGAGAAAGCTAAGACTGCATCTGATTGAGTCTGTGGTAGCTTGGGTGGATGAATAAAAATCCCATGATGCCTATTGAAATGAGTATTAATATTGTATTAACATTTACATGCATAATATATCAACTTTTAAATCAGTTCTTTACACACTGTTTTTTACATTCATATTTAAAATTATTGACAAGTTAACAACACAAAAGAACTTAACTAAACAGTTCTTTTTCATTATTTTTTTCTTTCATATTTACCTTCAATCCCCAACCCTTCCTTCCACAACCATCATCTTATTTCAGCTAATACATCATCTTCCATTTTCTTGTTATATAACAAATTCTCACATCTTTTTTCCACAGCACCCACATTGTCACAAACAGTACTTTATATTATCTATCAATATCACATTTCTTTATAACATCATATTCATATGTATACACTTAAACCCTTCCCATCTATATTCATTTTGCAACTTTTCCCAAAATTCTTTAATCTTTTTGCAATTCAAGTAAACGTTGTTTCTTCTTCATTACAGTCAATACAATTTCTTGCCTCTGTCACCTTACATTTCATAATCCCTTCCACTGGTAACTTGTCTAATAAAATCTTCCACAAAAAATCCTCTGCTTCATAAAATAATTTGGGTCTATATTATAACATCGAAGTCTAAAAACTTTGAATGTTGTAATATCGAACCCAGTAGAGCGAACGCTTGAAATAGTGAAGCTGCAGAACACTGATTACTTTCCTAGGGAAAGTATTCAGTGGGCCGTTTCTGCAGCTTCGCTATTTCCTCAGCTGTGGAGCAAAGGTTACAGACCAGGTTAAGGTAAGTGTGCGAATGAAGGTGAGTGTGCGATTGGGCATGGGTTACGTGAGTTAGGGTTAGGGCGCGGGTCAGGTAAATGTGCGATTGTGTGGACGTGAGAGTTAGGGTTGGGTAGGTGAGTTAGGGTTAGGGAGCGGGTAAGGTGAGTGTGCAATAGTTAGGGATTTTAGGGTTAGGGTTGGGTTAAGGTAAGTGGATAGCTAGTGGTGCATGTCTGGTTTAGTGTAGGGTTTTGTGAAGTGTATGTGTGTGGATTATTTATTTTGGTGTGCTTGAGTTGTGTGTATGTTTGTTGGAACAGCAAATTTTTTCCCTGGGAAAAAATTCGCTATTCTGACTGTTCGGTTTTCTGGTGTTTCGAATGAGTGTGTTTGATATTATAACATTCGAAGTTTTTAGACTTCAATGTTATAATATAGACCCAAAAAATTCATACCCCTTTCTTCGGTCTTTTATTGTCTTTTTTCAACTTCTTTGAATTCCTTCCATGGGTACACCAACGTATTTCCCCTAAAAGCATATTATGACATTCTTTTCTTTTCTCATTGATTTCATTTACTTTTATGTTCTATAATTTCATTTTTTGCCATATTCTTTTTCTTCCAACCTGTTCCTTTCTTCTTTTCCCTGTTTTTCTTCCCATACATTTTTATATGTTTCATATATCATATCATCTGTCATTTCTTTTTGTCTTTCTTTTACAGTTCTCATTACCCAACATAAAGCATAGATGCTAACTGTACTACTGGATATTTTTTTAATACAAAAAAACTTCTTTTTTTATTATAAATTATCTATCTTGTCCAGCCTTGAGGTCAAAATGAAGCTAAAAAGATTAACTCTCTTTCCATTTGGATGGGATATATATATATATATATATATATATATATATATATATATACCCCCTAAACATGCTATTTTTCTTAATATATAAGTATTTGGCATATATGTCTTTTTCTGGCATGGTAATACCATCTTTACAGAATGATCTTTTAATTCTCTTACAGATATATATAATTAAAAACCCATCATTGTCTGTAATATTTCTGATTTAAATGCCTTATATACCAATGAAAATTTACCTCCAAGGAGTCAGTATGTACAGCTATATAGTGCAAATAAATACATAAGGTCTGTAGTAGAAAAGGTGAACAAAAGATATACTTCCACATCAGAAGTCAAAGCATCAGGACTTTGAATTCAACATGTGATTGAAAACCAAAGTTAACAGTGGATCTCAAATCTTGATTTTATATGGGAGGCAAACCCATCCATACTCCCATGGACTGTTTTTGTCCTTAAACCCCTTTACTTAATATAATCAGCTCCAAGGCTGCTATACTTATGGGAAAGTGTCTGGTTTACTATCAAATGGTTGAAAGACCAATAGTTGAAAGTAACATACCTGAATAACATATATGTGAACATCCTTTATTCGACTGTCATAAACACCCATTCAGAATGTGAAAACTACAATGCAATTCGAATAAATGAACTCGAGCATTTCATTATCATTGCCGAAAGCCCAAATTGCCAAAATCTAATTTCACTGAATTTCATTTCGTCCGAATATAGTAGTGGCAGTGTATATGCCGTTTTCCCCACTGTAGTATTATCCTGGAGTTAGAATATATAGTTGTGGCGGTTGGGGCACAGTCCCCGTACCCACCCACCTAGCTTGGTTTCATACTGAACAGTTTCTGTTACTAGGGTAAGTAAGTCGTGTTTAATCCCACTGGGTTTGGTTTGGTGGAAGTTTGGTTTTGCAAAAGGTGGAAAAATGTTGAAAATGGTCGAAAATGTTGAAACATTTTGAATTTCGACATTTTGAATGCCTTCACGTTTTGAATTTCGATAATATGATTCTACATTATGATACCTTTACATTTTGAACTTCAGCCATTTGATGGTAAACTGTAATGCTTTCCCCAGTAGTGGTATCCTTTAAAAATAATGCATTTTGAGAATCTGAGTTGATCCCTTATCTGTTGTGCCAAGTGTACACTACCAAAATGTGAATTCAAATAAGCTGAAAAAAAAAAAAACAAATCAATAGAAGACGGGACGTTATGGGCACTTGTGTCCACAGACCACAGAAAATATTCCTTGAACTAATAGGAAAACCTGCATGGTACTGTAGCAGCAATGGGACTAATATACACCATTAATGGCATATAATCATATGTGGGTAAACAGTTGATGTGCTATAAATCACCCTGCTATTACATACTGCTCTGCCCTGACTAACCCTGCTGAATGCAAAGTACTCTTCCTTTCCTTTAAAGAGTACAAGGCCTAACAGCTCAGTCCTATCCTTTACAGCTATTTCTCACTTTATCTATTTATTAAAAGCATGGAATTCAACAAACTCCAGCTGCTAACCTCATTGCATTAACAGTACACAGTTAGTCAGACCCTTAGTACAGTATTGTTTATTTCACATATTTAGTAATTCCTACATTAATGAGTTCCAAGGCCAGATAGCTACAGCCTTTTTGTCATTTTAGGCTACAACAGTGCTACTCCAATAGAGTAATTTAGTATAAATATTGTATTTTTAAGATGCTTGTAGATTATTCACTGTGATAAGATATTAATGTGCTATACTCTCACTCCAGTTTGAACATGACCCCCCCCATTTTGTAGATAACATGTGCACATTTATTTCATGCCCTTTGTTTAAAGCATGCTTGTCAAAGGAGCCTTTTCAGGCTTGACCCTTGTCAATTGGAAGTAGAAAAACAATATTATACAATGAGATTAACAGATAATTAAAAATAGCAATAGAATTGTTAACTACTTTGCTGATTACAATTTATATAGGTTACATGGGATATATAGTTTCATTACTGAGTGACAATGATAAGAGGCAGGAGGGATATGTTCTACCCCACCTTACTGTCATTCTGACAGCCGTCCCAGTGCTCCACATGGTATGCTGGGTCTATTGGCACTCCAATTCACCCCCAGTGTAAGGACCACATTTATGCTTGGGCCAGTGAGAAACCTAAGGGCATCCTGGGTGGTCAGCTGTCCATCTTCTAGCTCAGAAACTATATATGACCTATGCACTTTTCCTGCCCCCTCTTCTGCACTCATCGATGCATGTCTGAGGGCAGCTGTCTTCTTTGGACTATGCCTCCCATTAGGTAGTATCATTGATGAGTACCCTTCTTTCAGGATGGGCATGTCCATCCCTCTCTGCCACTCTGTCAGCCACCTGAGCCACTAATTGAACGTGGATCACCTGAGATGTAGAACAGTGATATGTTCTTCTCAATGAGTTGCAGCAGTGCACCAGAGGCAGAATGTATTAGATCAGAGTCAGATATTAAGTACCATTAGCAAGGCCGATATTGGGTGGTGTGGACTGGGGGAAATGGAGGAAGTGAAGTGAGGCAGGAAGGATAAAGGAAGGTAAAGGTGAAGCAGGCATAGTTGTAAGAAATATAAAGGAGCATTAATCAAAGGGTAGGGTGGTGAGTTGTGTGAGAACAGAGAACTATGGCAGAAAGTACCATGGAAACTGAGAGGAAGTATAGTACATGTGTAGATGTGCAAGTTATGGAAGGATGTTGGGGTTCCTGAGGAATGAAGGTGGGTAGTTTGGTAGATGTCCCTTTCACAATGTTAGCTATAAGTCAAACCTCAAAACTTTGGAGATGTCAGCTTGAGCTCAGCTGAAGGAAAAATTATTGAATCAGTGATGGAGTAAACAAATGTTGCAGAATATGGAAGCAACTGATGCAGAGAATGCAAGCCAATAGGATTCACAAGAAGAACATATCACTTAACAGTGAATATCGACAGCATTAAATGATAAAGTGATGAGGGATGTGACCGACTTAATACATAAGCTAGGTATTAAATATAGTAGTACGTGACAAGCTCACAGATTCACTTTGACAAAAACAGAATGCATTCTATGATGGAAATATGGGTAAACACTGAATAAAATATAGGATACAGAGTGGTATGGTAAATATAGTTCATGCATAATGGGTCAATATTGGGGAGGTAAATTTCAATGTGTTTATAAGTGAAGTTGCAGAAACCCAAGAAATAAAATGCTTGCATTTGCAGATAAAACAAACAAATGCATTAGCATTATTACAAACAGGGTAACCTCATTTCACAGAAATTGCAAAGTAATCCACCTGGGAAGAAAAATAATAATGAAATGTTTACACAACTGGATGGTTATGGGAAATATGGCAACAGCAATAGAGGAAAATTATTTGGAGAAGTCATCTGAGATGCATTGAAGGTAAGCCAGCAGTGTGAGTACTCAATAAGGAATACAGGTGGAATACTGCAAAGAAGAAGCCTAATACAAAATGTTAACAATTATGTACAGTACTCTGGACTGTTCTACTGATCTAATCAGCATACAACCATAAACAAGAATAAGGCAGCCTGAAGAAGGAAAATAAAGCCATATAAAGACAGACTAAACTAGTTCAACATGTGTAGGCCTTGATCCTCTTGGATGCATAGTGTGGACCATATGCTGTTATCAGAAACATGGGATATATAGCCTGAAGCTTCTGCTTCTACCAGGGTTATGGAATATACAGTCTGGAGCTTATATCCATACCAGGACCATGGCATATATAGCATGGAGCTTATGCTCCTATCAGGAACATGAGATATATATACCTTGGAACTTATGCTTCTACAAAAGATATGGGTTATACATTCTGGAGCTTATGCTCCTACCAGGAACATGGAATAAATAGTCCTGGTGGAGCTTAGGCAACCACCATGGGATATATAGTCTGGAGCTTATGCTCCTATCAGGGGCATGGAGTATATTATAGTCTGGAGCTTGCGCCCCTACCAGAAACATTTTTGATAAAACGGTTTGTGAGGATAGCACTCCCTAAGCTATTGCTCCTTGGCTATATCCTGTTTACAGTCCCTGTTATGTAAGGAAGTCTCTCACCTGTAGTCCATCTTCTATTTGGCCTCATCTCAGTCTATTAATTTTCCATCCCTAGCGATTTCTTCCCAATATCCTGATTCCCTTGCTAATTTTCTCCAGTAATGTCCAGCTTCCTCTTGTCTATTTTCTGCACCATTACTTGCAGTCATCCCATTTGGTAAGATCTTATTTTACCATTCCCATTTATGGCTTAGTCCATCTAATACTTTCTGCTAGTTTATGACTTTAATGTTCCATATAGTTATTAGTTTTCTTCTTAAGGATTGCATCCAAAATCCTACTCTCTTTATTTCTCCAACCACTCTCCCTAATTTCATCATTATCATCCACTTCTGCTTTGATTTATAACCTTCTGCTTGTGTTATGTATATGAGTCTTAAATGCATATCTCTAAAGTATACCTTCAAAGCCTAAACCACCTAGTTATATGGAGGGACTCAACTGATCCCACTTAACTCTTGTCATCATCCCCCCGCAAATAATTCCTTCAACTCTTTACTATTTATAATCCACGACTTCTTCACTGGTTGATAAAAAGTATGCATAACTTTTAGTTTATCTTTTATTTAGCCCCTTTCCACATATCCTTAGCTGCCATAACAGAATCCCTTTTAATCTATACACCTAAATACTTAACCTTATCATATCCCAGAAATATGGCTATTGTTGAACCGGTTTATGGGTGGATACAGTTTACTCTTATAGCCTTTGTTTTATCTTTATTAATTTTGGATCCGGAAAAGACCTGAAAGTGTCTCCAAATGTTCCACAATACCAAATTGTTATTTTTCAGAATTATCAAGTCAAAATAATATAATCTGGAAATAAAGCAAAGTTTTCTTAACTATCATACCAGTTATATCCCTGAATTTGTGAGTTCTGTTTTTTTTTTTTTTTTTTGCCAGTGGCTCTAAATATAAGACATAGCAAATGAGAAGGAGGACATACATGCCTTGTTCTTCAGTTCAAACACAGCTTATCAAAGAAGAACCATGCTACAATAATTCTTGCATCTGACCCTTCATATATCCTCCTAATTAACCCTATTATTCTTAGGGAATACAGATGCATCCATTGCCTTGCTCAGAAAATCCCTGCTGACTCTCAAATGCATCAAGATCCACCAATCATAGTGGCATCTTATTGCATTTCACTTCCTTCTGGATCAATATTGTTTTCTTAATGTTGTCAAGTATCTGCTTGCCCTCCACAAAACTACATTACCCAATCTTAAAAAACAAAACAATAAAAAAACATTCTAGATCTTTACCATCCCCCGGATTCACTATCCTTCCATGCAGGACTAGCTTAGTCCAGCACGGAAGCGGCTGTTTAGGAGCAGGATGGCAGCGTGCCTTGCATATTAATGAAGGTGCGCTGCCTGAGCTCCTAAGTGGACATGGAGAATGTATGAGTGCAGGGGGTGTGTCTGAGAGCAGAGCTCTCAGAATATACCTGCCCCTGCAATAAAGAACAGCAGAATATGAATAAGAATGAGTGTGATCGCTCATTGGTGTTCGCATACCCCCAGCAACACCCCCCCACATTTACAAGAGCAATAGTTAAAACATCAACTATAAAGATTTCTTTTTTTTTTATGAAACAGATTAAATTTAACTGTAGGTGAACGGGTTTGCCCATCACTTAGCTACAGTTAATGCAACTTAAATAGCACAAGAGGATAAAAAACAAGATATACGCAAATGAAGCAGTACAGCAATAGTGTAGTGGGCAAAGCATTCACCTTACGAGCAGTTATTCCTGGTTCGAGTCTCATTCCAGTACAATCCATTTTCCATGTCAAATCACTGTATGATCAATTTCTTTTGTTGCATAACCTACAATAACATATATTTACAACATTTATATATTCATAACAAATATTTGTGAACTGGAATACTGCATTAAATGCAGATGTGAGGTGTCATTGTCATAATGTTGCAAAGTCCACAGATAATCACAAGTGCCCCATACAGTATATGTACACAGGAATCAGAGATACTAATGGAAGGTAAAATGTGTAATGAATGATAACTCTATACAGTTTCCAAATCCACCACCTTCCCAAGAACCATTAGACATTACTGTCTAAATTAGTGCAGTGGTAAGCGGGAGTAAGCCCTACTAAACAAGTGTAAGCAGTAGTAAGCGGGAGTAAGCATACTTAAGCAGTAGTAAGCGAGTTTAAGCCTGTTTGCATGGGAGTAAGCAATGTGCACACAGGTTAAGCAATATTGAAGCTAACTCTCTGTAAGCATAATTAACCAGAGGTTAGCATTGCTTACCTTCACACAAACCCACACAAACCCGCTTACAATTTCTTAAAAGTGCCTTAAGCATTCTTTATGCATCAGCCACTGTTCTGGCCAGAAACAAAATAAACAACCTTTGCAGGTCTTGAACCCAGGACCCTGTACACTATAGTCACAGTAGTTAACCACTAAGCCATCACAACAATACATAAGATTGAGGTATCACCTAACAGATCCTCACTATAGGAAATGTAAACTGAACATATGAAAGGAATCTTTATACAGTCTTATGTTGTATAACGTACTACATAACATAAATATGTGAAATGGAGTACTGCATTAAGCCCAGATGTGAGGTGTCATTGTAATAACATGTTGATATCCCCTAATAAACGCAAGGACCCCATACAGTGTGCGAACATATGAATCATGGCTACTAAACACATATATAACATGTAATGAATAATAAATCAATGCCAAAAAAGCAAATAGTATGCATATTAAAAATTAAGCAACGCTAAGTATTGCACAGCCCAGCTTACTAGGTGTAAGCAATGTGTAGGCCAGCTAACTCAGTCTGCTCATATACCCCTTTAAGCAATGCCAACTTTAGATAAGCAGGCTTGCCCATATCTTAGCCTTTTCAAAACTGTCCAATCACGGCAAAGTGCGGGAAACCGGCCCTATTTAAACCCAACAGGTGGGAATATATCTCTTAACCTGTTGTAGCTTCCCCTTGTAGGCACTATGTCTGGAATGGGAGAGGGTGTGCACTTTTGGGCCCAGCACTGGGGCATCCAGGAGTCCAGTGTCATGGCAGGACTCCTTGTGAAAGACCATGACATGAGACTGCGGCAGGGCCAGTACCAGGGTTCCCAATACAAAGTGGAAGCCTGGGACCGTCTCGCCCATGACCTCACCAGTGCCACTGGCATACCCTGAACTGGTGAGCAGGTCAGGCATCACTATGCCGATCTGAAGTAGCAAAAGACGGATCTCTTGGATCAGTGGATCCAAGAGGCTAGGAGGACAGGGGGAGGTCCCAGCAGTGTGTATGTATCAGTCCACTACCTGTTTAATAATTGCCAGCTCATGTATATTATGGATAGGTATGGCTAAATATTCCTGTTATGTCTTTCACAGCAGCAAGTGAGCGGGCTATGAATCAGGAGGCCCGTGGATGTCAATTGGAGTGGTTGTGACCCAAGGCAGGTTAGTAATACTCTTGCATGTACTGTCATAGAAAATAAATCTAAAAGTAGTAGTAAGTTAATTACCTGTATAAAACCTGTATTGTTTAAGGCATGTATTGCATACACCAGAGAATGTGGCAGGAAGAGTATCATATAGGTTGTATGTAAATAAAAGCATAATAGCCTAACAATAAAGGTCTAACTGCTGGACTGCATGTGTTTACTCTGATATCATATGGTAATGTAGATTTGCAATCACTTAATAGTACTGTTGCATTAAGCACTGTTACCCACACTGTGCTACATAAATAAAATGTGTAGGAATGTCTGTATATGACTGATGTAATCCCAAGAGGTCACATAGTACAACTGAGAGAGACATTGATGGAAACAGTGAAAAGGCAGTCAACAAAATCCAAATAGCACACTCAACTGAGATGTGAACTGTTGTCTTTTTAGCACACACAGCCATGGTTCGAATCCTGGGAGTGGTAGTAGGCTGCATACAGAATCATACCCCACAACTGTAAATATATGTCCAGAATGTCCAGTAAATTGGCCCATTTCTGCTGCCTGTCATCCTGTCCCCCTGGGAAATCAGTGGGATGATCTTAGACATTTAGGCAGCAAACAAGAAAAACAACAGATTGTCAAACATCTATGAGAACAAACCTGTCACTCTAGCAGCTCCCAAAAATGTTATGAGAGTAATAAGCCAATTATGTGCCATCTACACCCCAATGTTGTCAAGCTGTGACCAGAGTGTGTACAGTAACAGAGTGAGATGTATGTGCATAATACTAATGTGGAATCTGGTAATTTGTGTGTCAACATTCAGGAAGTGCTAACAAACATTGCTCTCACAGGTCTGTCAGATAAGAACGCTGTGCCTAGAAATAAAAGATTGATATCCTATACTGGTACTGTGTACTCTGTTATGGCATTGATAGTGTTGCAGTTCTGAATAATAAGGTATCACTCATCACTGTAACCCACACTGTGCTACATAATATAACTGTCTAGGAAATCCTGTATGAGTGTTGTAATACAAGGTCAAAATGTAAAACCACAGGAGAATTATAGACAGAAATCAGATAAGAGATACATAGCAATATCTATATAGCACACACAACTGTGATGGGCAGTGTTTTATTTTTAGCAAACACAGCCATGGTCCGAATCCTGGGAGTGGTAGTAGGCTGCATACAGAATCATACCCCACAACTGTACAGATATGTCCAGAATGTCCAGTAAATTGGCCCATATATATCCGGCTGTCCCCCTGTCCCCCTGACATATCAGTGTGCTAATCTCTGACATGTAGGCAGCATTTCATGTCATATAACTGACTGTCAGGCCTGTACATATTTGGAAAATGTCAATGAAAACAAACCTGTCATTGTACAATTCACTAAAGGTTTAAGAGGGCAGTAGTCGAAATATGTCCCGGTTCACCTGCATGTGGTCAAGACATGCCCAGAGTCTGTGCAAAAAGAGATGGACAGGTATGTGCATAACATCAACCTGGAATCTGTGAGTATGTGTAGAAACAGTTAGTGTTAACAAACAATTCCTCCACAGGTATACCAGGTAAGAGGTGTATACTGCAGGTAAAACAAGTTCATGTATATAATTGTCGACAGCCAAGCCGCTGTCCAAAGTAAGGCAATAGGGTAGTGTAGTAATACTTGTAAGGTACAGATAACAGCACTGACTAGGAAAGTAATGTGAACTACAGGAAAATACTAGTTGTTAATTGACATCTCCCCCCCCACCATATATGCAACAATAAACTAAATACCCAACTCAATTGGTACATGATTATGTCACTGTAATGTTGGGACATATGTCCTATTGTTCAATAATTATTGAAATCTGTTTCTATGCATGTGCTATGTTGAAATACTCCCACATTGGTGGTATGGTGCCATCAATGTACCTGCATGCTGCTGTAATTACTGCTGTGGTCCCATATATGCATGTGTTCTGTTTGCTATGCAACTGTTCCATATCTGGTGTTTGGGTTAATGGGAATATCAATGCATACTGTTATACCTAATCCTGGAATGTGTTGACTATTACTAACCCACATATGTTGATAAAACTTAAAAACCATTGCACGTATGGGAATGCGGGTCCAGCAGACCCATCTGTCCCACCTCAGCTGGCCATGGCACCGGGCACCAGCACGTCTGGGGCCCAACCCAGGACCTCCTCATCCATTGGTCCTGCACCACCTTAGGGTAGAACCACGTCAGGGGATGGCGCTCACCCCCCTGGGAGTGGGCCCAGACAGGAACCTGTCACTCGTTGCCAGGCCCGGGTCATGGTGCGTAGCGAGCTCCGCAGGGAGTTTGGAGATCTGCTACACCAGCTTAAGGACTGTGTGTCATGACTAGAGGGTTGGTCTGGCTCTGCGACTCAGCCCCCAGCAAAGCCACCTAAGTGTGTGCAACATGGATGGGTATGTCACATGTGAACCTCTTGTTAGGACCACATTGCCTTTATCTGTGAAGTAGGGAATAGGAATATGGGGAAGGACGGCAGCTATATTTATGGAGGTGGTCCGGGTTGGGAGATATAGAGGACATCCTACAGGCTTGGTATATGACACATGTGGTAGGTAAACACCCTGGATGGTGTGTGTGGTCTGCGATGTGGAACAGGAGGAGTATGTGGACCCTGTGAATGTGTACTGGGTGCCTCAAGGTGATGTAGCACATCACTAGTGTCTGTGGAGTCCCCTATGGAACAGACCCTGGACCTGACCTCGGGTGACAGTATCATGTCTTTGTGTGCCTGTACAGGTCTTAAAGTGCATTTCTTGTTTCACCCCACAGGTGGTGATGTGAGTCAGGATCCCTCCTGCATGCAATCTGATGTTAGTGTCCATACAGACACTGAAGATGATGATAGTTCTGTTGAGGCACAGGTGGGGTTGTCAGGGGCAGAATCTGTGCCATCATTAGATATCCCCTTCTTAGCCACCCCAACCCCGCACACAGTTTCAATGCCTATACATACTCCATCACCAGTGGCCATAGCAGAGGGACAGTTGGAGGTTGGTGGCAGTGCACAGGAGAGTATGGTATCCATGCCTACTGAGTCTGGTCACAGCAGGCATAGCCAGATGTCTGGCAGGGCACCACATAGGCAGATGTTCCAGGGTGCTCATGGTGGGGCCACTGGTCCTCATGCCGCTGGCAGAAGTACCACAACTGGTACCACCAGGCACATGTTTCAGGCTGTCATGGGGGTGCAGACACATATTGTAACTGTACAACAGACAGGGCCTGAGGCTGTAAAGGGCTGCTCTCACATCTGCAAGCGACATCTTCCATGAACTGTCTGGTGCCCTCCGTGCTCATACCGAGGTCATGGATAGATGGTTTAGTGAGATGGTGGGCCTCAACGACTGTGGTTTGCCCATGATTGAACATGTGGTGGGAGTGCGAGATGGCCACGTGGAAGTAGGGCAGCAACACCAACAACTGGTGGTCAACATGGATGTGCTAGGACAACAAGGCACTCGTGTAGTGGCAGTACCAGCTCCAGCACTGCAGGGGGTGCTGTCCACACCACACCACAGCAGGCCATGAGCACATGGTCCTGGCCAGTCCCAGGAGGGACCTAATTCCAGCAGACATTTGTCATCATCAGGGGAGAGCAGCACATCAAGGCCTATACCTGAACATGCCCATAGAACCCCTGGCAGGCACAGTCCACGTGTCCATGGCCGGAGGTGATGAGCTGCACACCCTGCCAGGTATGGTTTGCAGCTGTCCAAAAACACCTGTATAGGGCAGCCACATGGCAGAACTGTGTGCATGCATACCCACACACTATACGGACACACCTAGGGCAACCCCATACCTACACACACCATATCACCATGCCCAGTTCAACTAATTACACCCCTCACCCACACAGATGTTGTCAAATGTATGGCCCACCCTCGGCCTCTGGCAAACCAACAACACACCCTGTGCATATGATGATACCTGTGCCACATCCCTGTCATATATAACATCGATGCAGGACAGGCTAATATGGTTCTGATGCACACAGTGACTGTACTACAGTGTGCCAATGTACTGCAGTGTAACATGTTGTCACGAGTAATGTTTAATGCATACATGTCAGGTAGTGTAGCCACCCAGCAATGATGCATTATAGCTGTTAGTAAAACTGTGTGATTGTGGGCTCCATAATGTTATCCATTTGTGTTGTAGGTGTGCATGTGTCAGCAGGAGGATGGTCTGCAGTCATATTCCACAAGGGGTATGGCACTGTGGTGACACCATGGCTGTGACATATCCAGGGTACGGTTGAATACATGTCACAGATTTGTAAAACAGTTATTGCTTGTGCCACATGGACAGGTGACCTGCTGGGACATGTATAATCTGCATCCTGATGTAGTTCCAGCCACATACACGCACACTCTTACTTGGCAACACTGGGACTAGACCCCTACCTAGGTATGTAGTGCTACTGAACAATGTGGCTTTCGTCGCACACATCACATAGCATTTAGGATGAGGTGTGTTCCAGTTTGCAGGTTACATGCAGAACACCCCCAGACATGTACAGTATGGTAATGGAGGATGTAATGGTTGTATATGGACAATACATAGTCTGACATACTATTATATACATATTAACATACACATAACAGGCAGACACACATCCGAGAGATATGGGCCTATCAGTGCTAATTAACTTGTCTGTGTGTTCAATGTGTTACAGGTAGGCTGCACACAGCACATGCATAACTGGGCTGAATTATGGTATCAGTTACCTGTATGGTTGATGGTGACAGTGGTCACCATAAAGTAGTACATGGGACATATACTGGGTGTATCACGGTGTAATGACAGTGTACACAGCACCCACATCCCACAGTGGCTATAGTACTCACTGGGACCCATGATGACACTGACATACCCACCATCACACATTTCCCACAACTGCAACACAACCTATTGTATATCACAGCAGTGGTACTACAGGGATATGCATCTAATGCACATGCCACAGGCATAGTACGGTGTTGCATTGTCATGCCTCACCTATGGGCAGCAACACACTACTGTGTGGCAATATGTATTATAATAGGAGTATGTGGCCTCGGAATGCTGTACACTACAGCTATACAGACATGCACACATACACACACTTGCCAGAACTCAATGGGCATCCCCATGCCTATCGACCCATTTGTACAACACTGTTGTGCTGGTACTGCAAGGCTCATGTAGCCAGTAGGGAGAGGAGCATAACAGGGTACATGCAATGTCCGATACAGCAGCAGCCACATCTGACTATAGCAATGGGTGTTGCGGTTGTGAAGGCCCTCATGGAATTCCCAACTATAGGTGTACTAACACACAGACACTGCTATCCTCAGTATTGCACACGTACACATGTGTCAGCACTGGGGTGCATCGCTGCAGGTGGCCATAGCTGTGTACCTGGCTATTGTCCATGGAGAGATGGGTTGTGTAGGGGATATGTGTACAGTGGTATCATGCCACCTGCCATGTGCCAGCAGGTAATCTAGTGACAGACACCACTGTGGTGACCCTCAGTGTGAGAGTGACATGCATCAGCCAATCCTCTGGGTGCCTCCTGCACATGACCACTGAGGTGATCCAGTTGACATGTATGCAGCATCTATTACAACACATAGTTAGTGTCTGTGATGGACACTTGTACCCAAGCATTTTCTGTTGACTGTGGTAGTGTAATGGAGATACCCATGGCATGTGGTGTATACAAGGCATTGTCTCCTGTATGTGCCAGTTATTACACAGCTGGGCAGACATGTCAGTGTCAATCAAGCATAGGTTGCCTGTACATATCCAAGCTGGATACCTGCCATCTACACATCTGTACCAGGACTGACAGACATCAGCTTGGCAGGTTGCTGTGCAGTAGGATGAATGTTTCGACTGATAGACATTTGACAAAAATATGTATGCCATTACTACATGTTGGAAGCCCTCACTAACATGTGCTGTACAGACAGTAGTCTACAGTTACATTCCACATGTCAGCTCATTATCCAGTAGGGGGTATATACTGTGACACAGCTCTCACACCAGGAACACGACCATGATTCCTCAGAGACCAGCTATGCCTGCAGGTGTGCTTGTTGTCAGTGCTACATTTAGCACTCTACTCTTGCCTGGGAAAGCACTGATACACTACATGCCAGTGTGACAGCACATACCCTGGGTTACTTTCCCTGTATGTAACACATTCACATGGATAACAGTGCTGTACAGGTCTCATATACTTGTGTGTCCCAGACATGACACTCACACCCCTTGCTGCTGTAATGACAGCACATAGATGCATGTATTATACATGGCAATACATACACTTATTACAGATGTCATTACTCTGCTATGTTATCAGACTGGGTGGTGAGCACTGGTTACCAGGGCTAAGCTATGCTTAGCAGGTGTCAACATTTATGCAGTATAACAGCTAAGCATATTTGCACACTGGTAAGTGAAGCCTACATGGTGTAAGTGCCCATACGTTTAACTGTACCTTAGCACTGCTTAGCTTTGTGCAAACCCATGCAAACAAGCTTAAAGCTGCTCAAAACCACCTTACCCAATCTGTATCCAACAGCCCTTGTTCTGCCCAGCAACAAAATGCATAGCCCTTGCAGATCTTGCACCCAGGACCCTGTACACTCTAGTCACAACAGTTAACCACTACACCATGACCACTGTGAAGACAGTTGTTGTTTTTCCAATATATCTGTCACTACACAAATTGATTAGTATTGAACAATTACTTTGACTTCCACAATTGTGTAGTACTTGTTATTGATATTACTGTTGCATCACATATGTTGTTATATCAAAATGTACACATATCAGATACATACATGTAGGAAGGTATACTCAACTGTGATATTTACACATGACAGGAATATGGATATATACATATACATATGTTGATATATGTCTACATGTACATACACATGTATATTCATAAATATGTCTGTCTACACATCTGTATAGTGCATCATATATATGGCCATTTGTAGATCTCTTTGTATATATATATATATATATATATATATATATATATATATATATATATATAGAGAGAGAGAGAGAGATATGTATGCACATCCTATGTGTACAGATATACCTATTTATGTTGATCTATACCTTGATATATATAACTATATGTGCATGCATATCTATTCAGATATACATATGTTTGTCGATATATATGTAGATATCCATAACTATATGTGCATATGTATCTATATCTGTATATGTGTAGACATATATTGCTGTGTATATGTATATATTTGAGTGTTTATATGTATATGTATATATATATATATATATATATATATATATATATATATATGTATGTATATATAAATATACACACATATATGTTTACCATATGTCCAGAACATGGAGTGAAGTCCTACCTCAGCACCAATAGTCCCAATTTCTTAGTGCAAGGGGATGTCATGTATGTATTGCAAGTATATATGTAGATTGTTGCTACTGTAATAGGGGTTGTCTTAGCAGACATGCTGTGTGTGGGAGGTCACATCTGCTTTTGATATGTGTGCCATTGGCTACTGACAGACATCCTATGGACATCATAGTACAGTACTGCTGCTAGCACAGTCATGATACTGTGGACTACAGCAGAGATATGAGATGACCAATATATGTGGACAGTCTGGCACTCTGTAGTCAGTCAAGAGGTGTACACATATCCCCTTCATGCGAGACATGTGGCCCACACCTCCCAATGTGGACATTAATAGCCATGTACATGGGTATATCATGTAAATACTGGACTACATATGCCCACAGAGTTTATGCATGTACACACGCCAGTCTGTCCTGACAGATAATACCTGGTGGTGCAAAGGTCACATGGCCACATACTACCCAGTAGTTAATGACATACATTTGTACAGAATCCCACTGCTTTGTCAGAAATACACAACAGTTATGGTGGCCTGGCAGCAGTATGTCTTGCAAATAAATGGACATAACAGCAAACTGGGTAATTACACTAGGCTGCTAGGCATGTCACAAAGCACTGTGCAAACTACAGGCAGACTGCCACAACACTGGACTACATTTTGTATTGGGGAATACACATGTACCTGCAATTATAGCATACTCTACATGCTTGTCACAGCACAGAGTAACCGACACCTGTGAGAAAGTGCATGCCCACAATCAATGTGAACACAGCCACATATGGTACACAAGCTTAATATGACACTATATGGACTGTCTAATAAACACCATCCTCATATGTGCCACTCATACACTAACCCTACATACACTGGGTCATGGCACAGTGTGGTCCAACGGCTGTCTGTGGTATGGGACACATGTGTGTCTGGCCCTACAGACATGTGAACCAATAGGGTACCATACACTGGAGCAACATGTAACATCAGATAGAACAGGACCAAGAACAATGGCATCTACCACAGTCTGTGCACAGCCCAAGGTACATATGTGCAATACACATACTGTCAACAATCACCCTGAGTACACAGACCCCAGTGCTGTACACACAACCACAGAATGCCCAAGTTATGCCTCAGAAACAACCCCTACTATACATAACATGTCTAGCAGTCTGATATCTGACTGGCTTGTTATCAGGTATGATGTCAATAAATAATGGTGCACAGAACATATGCACCTCTTACTGCATGACATATGTACAAAGACTGACAGACTTGTGGCTGGAGCTACAAACACTGGCTGATTATTGGCATGTTGCTGTGATAACCTCATACATTTACTGTCATACCAGGGTTTGTTGTGACATATGTCCCATGAGGGATATGAAGTCAGTAACTCTCATGGCTGTCACCATGTACTGACTGCAATCCTCACACTATGCTTCTGCAGTTCTCAGATAAGGGGTTCTGTGAGTAACACAAGAAACAAAAGGCTCCACACACATTCTGCAGATGACCCTAAAGATGGGAGTTTCCTCAAAAACATAGCACTGTCATGACAGATATTAAAACATGTAGACCAGCCATATCCGCATACATCCTGTTAAACTGACATTACTCTAAATGCAGAATAGCAACACTTACATTCTGTAGTCATGTCTGACACATATCCCTCCTGTTTGTTGGCCTGTTTCCACAGTGTATGCTGTTAGAGGCATATCCCAAAACAATCTGTGAAGCTGTTTGCCAAACACCAGCTATAGGTCCTGCTCACATTGAATGAAAATTCCCAACACCAACATGATGTTCCTAGATATTGGAGTGTGTTTCCATGCAGTTGGCTATGGGAATGTTACCACAGCTGTTCCACATGCAATCAGCTAGAGGAGGACTGCAATTTCTGCAGAGGCCATCAGCTGATCATGAGCATCACTTACAAAATACAAGCTGCTGCCTAAGCAAAGCAGGTGTACTTCTCCAAATTCACCAGAGCAGGAGTGAGAGAGACAGACAGAGACAAAGTAAGTCAGGGAGGGGGTGGGAGAGTAAAACCTAAGCTTGTTTGTGTCACACACCTACCAGTACGGCGTTTCAAACCCCTGACTGACTATGTATTGCTATCACATGTCTATGCAGTTATTGCATCTGCCAAACAGCTTACATGTTGGGGAGCTGTCCAAAGGTATATGTGATAGTTAGTGACATCTGAACAGTGATATAGTAGCGATATGGTAGGTGTAGTACATGTGACTGGCCACATGAACAGGTGTTAGTGTCAACACAGCCACACTCTCTCAGGGACTCACACACATTGGCACACTTGGCAGGGTCAGGAATACACTTCCAAACTAGTTAGTTTGACACAATACAGTAATGCTCAGGTATCATATGCACCACAGGGGTTATCCAGAGGTTATATGGGCAAAGGGCATATGAAGGTGTCTGACATTAGACAGCATGCTTCAGTATGCCAATGGGAGTTGTAGTGAGTGTGAATGTGGTTGAAAGCATCATACACCACACACACAGACACAGGGTGCCAGTACTAACATGCATGGGTACATTGCTTCATGGATGTGTAGTGAGTGACTGTGCCAGAAGGCTATACAAGGCAAGGTGAAGTGTATAACTTGGCATCAGGCCACATGACAATGGTCTGCAGTGTGGCTCAGGAGTGTAGTGTCTAGATTGGCCCACACAGTTGGGTATTGTATTCACCATCCATGTGTGTGGCCAGTGCTGTGCAATGCTTGCCATGTATGTGTTCTATAGTCCGTGACATGGACGGTGTCTGGGATGTACACACATCTCACATGCATGTACAGTGACATGTGGAACTGTATAACCAAAAGGAGCACAATGTTGCGGGTCCACATCAAAGGTTTATTAACACAAAAACCACAGGTTAAGCCTTGTTCTGAGGAAGTCATACTATTTGATGAAAGCGCTTAACCTGTGGTTTTTGTGTTTATAAACCTTTTCTGTGGACCCGCAATTTCCTACTTCATTTGTTCATTTTTCATGCATTGGGCACCATTTGTTTGGTTTTGTCGTTATCTGGACATGTGGAACTGTACCTGGGGTGTCTGGCCCATGTTGTGTACACAGATTGTTATCATTAGATGTACCAGTCCTGGACTCATGTGGTGGGAACTGGTAATGGACAGCAGGTTAACCCTGCACCTACATTGATAGTATGATACAGGTATTCCCTGGTGACAGTGGCATCTGTCCATACAGGGCATGTGTTTAAGGCATGGTATGTCCTTTGTGAGTCACATTTGATGGCACCACAGTTGTTGCAGGCGTCCGGTGAGGAACATAGTGAAGGCACACTATCTGCAATTACATGCCTATTGTACTGATGGACAGGGTGCCATGCCCTTTATAGTCCACTGAAATCACACCATGGTTACTATCTGTGGCAATATGCAGGGTACTACCAACATAGCAGTTGTTGCCTAGGCAAGTGTGTTTGTGTATGAGACATGGGTTGAGAGTGTTCTCTAGTTAATACAAGGGTTGCTTACTTTATTCACCAGGCCTTGATGTCACATGTAGGGGTATGGATTGGCACCCCAGCCTTTCGGCTATTTCACATCTGTTATCCTTGTAAGGTGGACATTGTGACATATAATAGGGCCACCATATAAGAAATTTGCAAAACCCGCTCCACAATGAGTGCAGTTGTTACACATTCACAGCCACCTCCACACAGGAAACAAATGACAAACACAGACACACACACATACACATTTGCCATGTCTGGGATTAGAACTCCTACCTAATTAGTTTATCACACTACAGCATTATGCAGTCACAGGACTTGCCATAGAGATTATTGGACTACTCATTTCCCAAAGGTGTATTTCACTGGGAATGACATCAGTAGGCTTGCCAAAGTAGGTCAATGGAGGTTGTAGTGACTGTGAATGGCCTCAAAAGTATTGCACCCTACACAGACAAACAAACATTCACATTTGCCATGTCTGGTAATAGAACCCCTACCAAACTACAGCATTACGCTGTTATAGGACACACCATAGAGATTACTGGTGTACTCCTGCCCCAAAGGTGTATTTCACTGGGAATGACATCAGCAGGCTTGCCAAAGTAGGTCAATGGAGGTTGTAGTGACTGTGAATGGCCTCAAAAGCAATGCACCCTACACAGACAAACAAACACACAAACATCCACACTTGCTATGTCTGGGAATAGAACACCTACCTAACTACTATATCATACAAGAGCATTATGCTGTTATAGGACACACCACAGAGATTAACAGACTACTCCTTTCCCAAAGGTGTATTTCAAAGTGAATGACATCAGCAGGTTTGCCATAGAAGGGCATTTGAATTGTAGTGAGTGTGACTAGCCTATAAAGCATTGCTTCCTACACAGACAGAGACACACACACACACACAGTTGCCATGGCTGGGATTAGAACTTCTATCTAACTATTTTACTATACTACAGCATTATGCAGTTTTAGGATGAAACACAGAGATTAATGGACTACTCCTTCCCCAAAGGTTTATTTCAAAGTGAATGACATCAACAGGCTTTCCAAAGTAGGGCATTTGAATTGTAGTGAGTGTGACTAGCCTAAAAAGCATTGCTTACTACACAGACAGAGACACACACACACACACACACACACACACACACACACACACACACACACACACACACACACACACACACACACACACACACACACACACACACTTGCCATGGCTGGGATTAGAACTCCTACCTAATTAGTTTATCATACTACAGCATTATGCAGTTATAGGATGAGCCACAGAGATTACTAGGCTACTCCTTTCCCAAAGGTGTATTTCAAAGTGAATGACATCAGCAGGCTTGCCAAAGTAGGGCATTTGAATTGTAGTGAGTGTGACTAGCATAAAAAGCATTGCTTTCTACATAGACACACATGCTTGCCATGTATGGGATTAGAATGCCGACCTAACTAGTTTATCATACTACAGCATTACGCAGCTATAAGACATGCCACAGAGATTATTGGGTTACTCCTTTCCCAAAGGTGTATTTCAAAGTGAATGACATCAGCAGGCTTGCCAAAGTAGGGCATTTGAACTGTAGTGAGTGTAACTAGCCTAAAAAGCATTGCTCCCTACACAGGCAGACACACACACACACACACACACACACACACACACACACACACACACACACATACACACACACACACACACACACACACACAGTTGCCATCTCTGGGATTATAACTCCTACCTAATTACTTTATCACACTACAGAATTCCATAGTTATAAGATGCACTACAGAGATTACTGGGCTATCTTTTCCCCAAAGGTGTATTTCACAGTGAGTAACATCAATAGGCTATGGGGAGGGCAGTGTGTGTGCATGGGCTATAACCCATTCATCTAGAGGTAGGCACACACAGGTTTATATTCCACAGGTATGTGTATACAACTGCTAGATGACTACTGCCTTGTACAGTCATGTTGCACAGCTAGGGCTAGCACTACAGAGTCTTTAATGCTGAGGGATACCAGTGGCTAATTTCTACAGTGAGTGACAGTTACACATCATGTGGTTGTAGCCATTTGGCTGTGTGCTGGGTGGGACAGGCCTCATGATGGAAGGCTCTTTGTCACTGTCAATCTCTTCCACACATCTATGTATGTGTACTTTTGGCATATTGTAATGTATTGTCCTTGGATATATGTGTGCATTCCTATCCAATGTGTGTGCAAAGCATGACTGGTGCATACTGAGGAGTGTATGCACTAACATCTGCAACTGTCAGATATGTATGGTCCACTGTTGTTGGCAGACATGGGCTTCATTCATTTAAGTGTGTGAGCATGCCCAGTATCCCCTTCTGTATTGAATGTATGGATCCATTCCAGGTAGATTGTGCTCCAGAGCAGATGTTTGTGTTTAACACCTAGAGCTAGCAAACTGTTTCTGTAGGATATCTGTAGATTAGTTGGCAATATGGAGTCAAACTGTGCAAGGGATAGTGGGTACTGTAGGTGACTGTGTATGTGCTGCTTCTGCTACATGGTACTGGTGTTAGCAGAGATATTCAGATGTGTAATGTTATACACTGTGATGTTGTATGTCCTCAAGTACTGTCAGAAAGACATTTTTGCTCACAGTGATGTCCTGGGGAACACAGAGTGAATGCAGCTGTGTCCAGTATTGTGGTCAAATGCCTACATATTCCTGGAAAGTTATGCCATTCTGGAGGGGAAGATCCAGACACTTGCTGCTGAGTCTGTGTAACCAGTTCAGCACCATGGTACAGTGATGGCAGAGGATCCCATACTTGTACATCCATCAACGTGACAGTATGGCCTTATCTTGCTGTGGCAATACCTCACAGCTGTACAGATTCACATAGGTTACCCAGAGGCAGGGGTCAAGAGTCAGGACATTACCCCTACTGCGGTGTACAGCCTGGTTTGTAGCCACCCATTTTTGTGTTTGCAGCCAGGGATAGTATGTGCACACATCTGTGTTTCGGACTTTGCACATTCCATGCTGCACATGCTCCCACCCTCCTATTATTCTACCCTCTTCCATACATTATGCAAACATTTTTTGATACTTTCCTATAGTTATCACCTCATCACAGCTGTGTTTTGGTGTTGGTCCACAGGTCATGCAGTGGCACATGGTGGACATGTTACTGTGGTTTGTCCACATAGCCTTGCATATGGGTAATGTGGAGTGTGTTATGTTATTTGGGTGTCCATGATATAACATACACTGGCAGTACAGGTGAGTCGCAGGCCTTTGGTAGAGGCCTGTACGCCATTTGGTGGTGATGCAGGCCAGCTGTAGCAGGCTGTTGCATTCTGTGAGTCCTACAGTACCAACTGCCATACAGTATATTCCCCTGGTGTGACAGGGTAGGTATGCTAGGTGTTCATGCCAATACTTTCTATCCAGTATTGATAAGGTTGTGTGGATGCTGGCAGGGTGCTGCTTATAGCTAGGGACACACTTGCATGGGACACCTGCACTGCATGCTGCATTCTTTCGCTATTTCCATACACAGGTGGGGGCCATTTTGTACCCATTCTCAACAGCAGGGATAAGACCGGAGAGGTACCTGTGGGTGGTGATTGGGTGAGCTGGGTTCATGTGTGCTATGGACACTACTTGCATCTGACTCACAGATATGCATGGGGCATTCCAGTTATGCTAGCTTGTGCAGGGACATCAGCTGTTTCTCAATACATCAGTCCTATCACCTTTGTGATCTGCAAGTGTTCGACCAGATGCTATCGGTATTCCCTACTACAAGCCTAGATAATTTGATGTATATGTGTATGTACAATTTTAAGGGTATGTCCATTTCACTGTTACACATTATGCACTGTATGTCTAGGGTACTTTTCCCTGTGTACTGCTTGTATATCTAGCCCAACAGTCATGCCATATCCATCTTTCAGATGGTGACACATATTAGCGACATACATTTGCAATGGCTTACTGCTAAAATGTGTTATACTGGGGAGCAATGTCTTTGGCACAGCAGTTGTGAGGACGTGGCCCTGTCATCAGCAGTAGTGAGCAATGGGCATCAGGTCAAACCTCAACATGCATACATACTGACCACTCTCATACAATATGAAACACATACCAACCTAACATAGCTGCATATTGTACAGATGCTACAATTTATCCTGCTACTTTGGCCACCTCAGGTCATCTGTGCTCCGCTGGTATTATCAAGGCAATAAGAACACTGTAAACCAATAATCCAAAACAAACCGAAAAGGCTGAAGTAAAAAAGATCCACTGGTATTATACCTATACATACATGTTACTACATGTCTACATTGGATGGGGGGGCAAACCTGACTGTTACTACATTTCTACATAGGACTGAGGGGGGCACACCTGACTGTGTCTACATTTCTACATAGGATTGTGGGGGAGCACACCTGACTGCTACTACATTTCTACTTAGGATTGGGGAGGCACACCTGACTGTTACAACTTATCTACATGGGATTGGGGGGGGGCACACCAGACTGCTGCTACATTTCTACATAGGATTGGGGATGGGGAACACCTGACTGTTTCTACATTTCTATATAGGATTGGGTGGGCACACCTGACTGTTTCTACATTTCTACACAGGATTGGGTGGCACACCTGTCTGTTTCTACATTTCTACATAGAATTGGGGGGTACACCTGACTGTTTCTACATTTCTACATAGGATTGGGGGGGCACACCTGACACTTGTACACATTTGCTATGACTGTACTGGTATGTCAGGTACTCCACTTCATTCTGTATTGTAATCTATCACACTGACTAGAGGCATATCAATGCACTACAGGCTTTAGGTTTGATTGACCTACATATCAGTTTCTGACTTCTTACTCTTCAGAACTAACATCCCACTGCCTGACCTGATGTAGTCTGTCTGTGTAGGCCTGGGGGGAAGTTACCCATAGCCATCATTCAGAGGCCTTAGCATGGTCTTTGTTTGTGTTTGTCTACACCTGTCCTGCTGGCTGAGACTGTTGTTGGGTATGTAAACCTCCCTGACTGGCATGTGTGCGTCATATAGACATACATGTGGCCCAGCACATTTCCTGCAGTGGGTTTTGTCACCATGTGTAGTACTGGCTACTATAGTGACACCAGTATCTGTTACAGATCACATGCTGCTACTATAGGTGTCTACTATCTGCTGGCATCCCATTCATCCACCCAATTCCCTTGCATGCTCACATCCATACCATAGGTACAAGTAAGAACACATACTACTCCATTCGGCAATTGGTAAGAAGAGTGACTTACCTTGTGGGTGTGCCAGTATTGAGGGTGGTGCTGGAGGGCTGCCTATGTTGGATGCACATAGTACATTCCCTATACATGGCTGAGCACAGGTAGTGTCATGTTTGGCATCCCTTTTACTGTATGTGTGAGTCAGAGAGAGGTGTCATTCTCTGGGTCCCTCTTGTGTCAGTGCATGTGCTATGCATTGCCTCTTTGCCAAGGCCAGGGCATACTGGGCATGCCTCCTTCTGCCTACTGGGGCAGGCTCAGATTGTTCCTCCTCTGAGTCACTCTGTGCCTGTGCAGGCCTTGGCAATGGTGGGGGGCTTTGTGGCCCTGCCCCGTGCTGTTCTTGTTGCAGCTGTTTTCACAGGATCATATTGTGTAGCATGGCACATATGAGGACAATTTAAGTACATGTAGCTGGGGAGTACTGCAAGGCTCCACTGGATGTGACCAGGCACTGGAACTGTGACTTGAGCATCCCAAACACACTATTATAATTCTGGTCTGTGCGTGTGCCTCATTATGGAGTTCTTGTTCAGGTGTGTGTGTGCATTTTTGATGGGTGCCATCAGCCACGGCTCCAGTGTGTAACAAGCATCCCCCAATAGATGACCATGAGGGATGTCCCCATTGCAAATCTCTAGTACAGCTGCATCAGATGGCAGATGTGGGAATCATGATAGCTACCAGGGCAGCCAGCACACATTCATTATTATGCCCTGGGCATTGCGCATGGCCTGGCAGTTGATGGAGGGGAAGCCCTTGCGGTTGTTGTAGACCATATCCTGCTCACTGGGTGGTGCTTTGATGCATATGTGCATGCAGTCTATAGCACCTACTATCTCAGAGTATTCTGCTATTTGGTTGAAGAGACGCATATTGCTGGCCAACGTCTCACGGTTGTTGAGGAAGTATACGTGCTCACCGGCATGTGCTGACATGGCATCCAGGAACTGGTGGTGTACCCTAGATGCTGATGCCTATGAGATCCCCATGATATCCCCAGTTGGCCTTTGGAAGGTACCTGTGGCTAGTACTCTTAGGCCTACACATACCTTGGTATCCACTGGGATGGGTTCCCCTCTGTTAGTTCTGTGTGTCAGGGGTGGCCGGCACAGCTCAACAATTTGCTGTAGGAGGTTCCTGTCAACCTTATAGCGCTCTATTATCTCCAGCTCATTTAGCCCCTGGTAGGTTACCCTGGGTCTGTACACTCTTCTCTGTCTCCTCACTTTGGGTTGGTCAACAGCATTCTTATCCTCAGCCTCTTCCACATGTTGATGTATGATAGCTACTGCAGCCCCTATCATTTTGTTGTTTTTGTTTGTTAAACTTTCCCTGCTTGTATACACCGGTGGTGCAGAGTATGTGGAAAAAAACAGAGGGAAAGGTGTTTGCATAGTTTATAGTAGTGTTCTGGGATGGGCTGGTCTGCTACCTGTGTAATTGGCTGATTCTGATACATTTAACCTGCCAGCTATGCTAGTTCTCCCTGATTACCTTCCTATTTCTATTTTCCCTTCCCATTGCCTTCCTGTTTAAGCCCAGGGGCACGCCGTGCAAACACAGTGCTCAAATGTGCACACAGCTACTATTTCCTGGTTTACTTTTTTTTCCCCACCACTTAGGCAATGTAAAGAGTGCTAGGCAGCCTCAGACACCCCCCTTGCTTAGCTCTGCTAAGCTAAGGGCAAACCCGAGCCACAGAGCTCCAATCCACATACAGTATGCCTGACACACACCCCTATGATGTCAGCTAACTCCTAGGCTTGCACCAAGCTATTCATGACCTTACACTGTTGGGTGCTGAATAGCACTGAGGGGAAATCTGGGATTCAGTATCATTCCACTCATTTGCATAGGATTGCCTGCTGATGCATAGTTACAGGTCCCACACTGAGCCTCCCCCCTTAGCAACCACTATTCACTGGCCATGTTGTCTTCTGCCTGCCATTGAGCATAATGGCAAAATAGTGATTTTGGTTAGAATGCTTATTTCAGGTTTTTTTTTATTTTTCGCCCGATCCCGTTTGCGCACCACTGCCCTACACTTAAACAACTGAAATTGGCTAAAAAACATAAAAGTTATTCATTTTTTAACTGTTTTCCATACCAATGGCCATATATTTGGCCATTGGCATGCTTTACACATTATATATATCCTTTATTTGGAACTGTCATGGCTCTGTTTTGTAGTTTGCAGACATGTACTCGGTTACTAACCGAGTACATTTCTGCACTCTGCACTAGTCCTGCATGGCTGGCTGACAGCTTCCTGGATCACAAATTCACCTAATTTGCATGTTTTTTACCTGCAAATGGGGTAATTTGCATACTGGAGCTGCATCCGTGCCGGACTAGTGTAGGAGTGCTCATGCCCATCCCTGCAGCTTATTCTTGGATCGCACGGTGGACATATTGCCTGCTGGAGCTCCTATACTAGTCCTGCACACCATGCAGGGCTTGCTGAATCCAGGGGCATATTTTTCCTCTCAACTTTCAAACTTCCACATGAATGCCATCTGTTCCTGGATACTTCCTAGATGAGTGATTATACATCTCAGTTTCTACTTCATCTTCTCCTGTCTTGGCAATTCATTGATGAGACTCATCTTTCTCTAACATTGACATAATTAAGTCTTCCGTGAATATTTCCACTTTTGCTTTTTCTTGATTTCCACTTTCTTCTGATTTATGCAAATTTTCATAACATATCCAAAACATCTCTAATATGTCTGTAGGATCCCTTGCTATTTTTGTTGTCATCAGTTTTCTAAGTTTGGGGATAACCCTTTTTACTTTATGTTGCCCAAGTGATAGTGATAAAAATATTTGTGCTCTGGGGTTGTTATAAAAAATAGTTGCTTAATAGCAATGTTCTTAAACTCATGCATATTATCAAATTACTTTCTTGTTATATCTTTAGCACTCTGTAGTTGCTCTTTCTGTTCTGTGAGATCCCCTTTATTCTGCAGTAATTTAACCTTTGTAAATACCTCTAAATAATTCATATTACGTCTTTCCCACATATTTTTCTGTTTTCTTCCTACCCTGTTTTTTAAAACTCCATTTTCATTTTATCTCACTCACTAGATATCCCTACTGAAGAAATTTCTCTTTTCTAATAACTCTGGAGTCATTTCCACTATGTGCTTTGCACTACACACTTAAATACATCTCCTTTTGTAAGTTGGAAAGCATCAATGTCTCAGTTTTGCTTCATTATCTTTCATATTTATCTTATTTTTAAGGGTGCATGATCTGAAGCAGTTTTTGTATGTGTGTCACAACTTTCAGTTAAATACACATTCTCATGTGAAATATGATTTAATTTCAGCCAAGCCTAGTTATCCTACCTTGAAGAGTAATATGCAAATTCTGTCTGAATTCCTCCTACTGAATTAATATATTCCATATCAAATATCTGCATGTAAGAAATTTACCCTCTCTTGATATGTTTTCCCTTTTAGGTACCCTGATACATTCTCACTATTGCAAACCAAGTTCCAGTTCCCACATATAAAAAATATTCCAGGCCAAAAGTTGATTATTTATCCCAGAAATTCTCTTAAGCTCCATCATAATAATTTTAGGTAGATTACAATACATGTCAGTGTATTTCTCTTCCCCTGTCAGTATTGCTACAAATCTGCCATTAGTCTTTTTTCCTCTTCAGTCATTACTGGAACTCCGTTAGCCATCAGTATTTTACTTCCCTTTTCCTTTGTCGCCGATTCTGCTGACTATCCACACCGAACTCCTTTCGTTTTTAAATTCACATGCTCATTTCTAGCTAAATGTGTCCCCTGCAACGTTATTATCTGCATGCTGCATTTATTGGTATAATTCAATACTCTTTGCTTTTTGTCTGTACCTGTAAGGCCACTTATGATCTATAATAATGTGGAGAGAATAGCCTTAATGACAGAAAGTTGTTACTTCCATCTATTATACATGACAGTTGTTCTGAATATATATTTCTAACTTTTAGGTTACACACACTGACTAAAGTTGGCAGACAGAACTCTGATGAAATTATGTCTTTTCATCTCAAT
Source organism: Protopterus annectens (assembly GCF_019279795.1). NCBI lineage: Eukaryota > Metazoa > Chordata > Ceratodontiformes > Protopteridae > Protopterus > Protopterus annectens. Next base: position 1,759,022,930 of record NC_056743.1, read on the forward strand.
ATGAATCTGTGTCACATATTTCAAAATTTCTTACTTCAGTGAAAATACTCAAACAAAAAACTAAATATATTTTCAGTATCCACCATCCCTTTTATGTTACAGCAAATACTCAAAACTATGTAAAATTTCAAAAATTTGAAATTTACTCCATATAGAAGCAGTTGACACAAACTGATGACTGCACTGGCAGGCATTGTCAATTCAAAAACTGAGATTATTAATGCTAAAGCAGATGCTAGGGCCTGTGTTCCTATTTACTCTGTCAGCTGCCTTTTCTTTTTTATCTATACTCACTTCCCAGATGTCAAAATCAGTTTGCAAGTTTTCACAGTTATCATTAAATTTAGCCATATGAAAAAGTGTAATGGCTACCTTTAAATAAATAAACTAAACTGTGCACTGTTAATGGGTGGCACAGTGGGTGCAGTGGTTATCATTGTCACCTCACAGCAAGAGGTTTTCCGGTTTGATTTTTGGCTGGGGTACCTTATATGTGGAGTCTGCATGCCCTCCCTGTGTTCATGTGGGTTTCCTCTGGGTATTCTACTTTCCTTCCACATTCCAAAGGCATGCTGTAGGTGGATTGCATTCTTTAAACTGGCCCCAGGTGTGAGTGTGTGTGTGTGTGTGTGTGTGTGTGTGTGTGTGTGTGTGTGTGTGTGTGTGTGTGTGTGTGTGTGTGTGTGTGTAAGCATACCCTCCAAGAAGTGTTGAGTGCTGGCTTAGCAACCTGTCCCTGTGAAACTATAATCACTACTGAGACAATGAGTGCCTGATGTGCTGAGTGGCATGGAGAGGATAAAAGAGAGAGAGATAGAGAGAGAGAGAGAGAGAGAGAGAGAGAGAGAGAGAGAGAGAGAGAGAGAGAGAGCACTGTTAGCACTAATACATTAAAGTATTACGGCTACTAGGGAAGCAACTACTTGTATATATTATTCAGTGTTCACAATTTCAAACTTCATTTACTTTTCACACTGAACTGCTTGCCAATGTACCATTAAATGCTAACTACACTGTGCTGTGAAAACAGTACAAAGTGCAAACAGTTAAGAGGTCTAATGATTAATTGCTTGCACCTGTAGATAGTTTGTCTCAACGTAAAAGGAACTGATAATGAGAAAAAAACACAAGATACATTAGAGAATCTTTGTAAATTTTACTGATAACATACTATACAGGGTTCTCATATTTAATTGCTTGCATCTGAAGACTTCTTGACTCCCACTGAAAGCATTCACTAATGAAAAAATAGCTAAAAACATAGCAAATACAAGAAAACTACAATTTCCCATGCCTTTAATTATTTTGCCTTATTTTAAAATGTATTTGTTTTAAAAAGCTTGTCTATAGCTTAAACTGGGAATATTAATCTAAATATCCATCCCTGTAAAAAATGAAGAGATTATATTCTTAATTCTGCATATAACATTACCAATACACTTTTACATCATCAACCCCAGCAGCTGAGGATGACAACATTATATTAACTTTAACTTGCTTCGCTCGACTGTCTCACCAGGCTACAGCAAAAAAACTAGATACTTTGCAACTAAGAAAAATACTTTCCTGCTTTAATATCTTTAACATATAAAACAGTCACTGATAAGACTCCCTTACCTCACATTAAAAATATCCCTTGACTGCACCCTATACAATTCTGGTTACAACATAATGTCATTTATATCATGATATTTTATTCAAATATTACTAAGAGCAAAACAATTACTTACAGCAACTTCACTGTCAATTTAAATATTGATAACAAAATAGGGTGTATTCTTTGCACTTTACCCACCATTTTAATACGGCCAACAAATTTCTAGCCTTTCTCAATCACTTTTTGTAAAGCTGTATTTCACATCTAATCATATATCAAATGGGATTTATGGTTTATAGTCTCACACACATGATGTTTCCTATCAATTAACAATTCTTGCTGTACAGCATCATTTCAGTTCCTTATTTGCAGTTTTATAAAATGAATACAGTCTGTTCCTTCCAGTTTTTCTAGTACAGCAGGAAATGTTATGGTTTGAAAAGACTCATGCTCAATCAGACTATTCTTCATTTCATTCTCAGATTTTTGCAGTTTTATCAGCTCATTTGAATAGCTATTTACAACTTAATCAATTTTTTCAGCTTTTATTTGAGTGAATTTAACACTTCACTTATTTGAACCAACTCTGAGTGCATTTGACTTATTTTTTTCCCTCTAAATTACTGGAAGCCATTTCCTGTAAAAAGCTGAAACTTGAACTGCTTTTTACAGAACAGCTGCAAAACTCTTTCCAGCTTGAATTTTCTCTTCTCACTTTCTAGTTTATATTTTTGTTACTCTCTCCAGATCAAGACAGTGTAATTACAAACCAGTAACTGAACTCTATCCAATTTAATACCGTCAGAGGCTTTTTTACAGTTGTAGTTTTCACAATGGGAGAGGTCGAATAGACCTGTTGATCCAATGTGCAGTCATCTTTGAAGTCTTCTGTTTATTTACAGTTTTAGTTCTTGATGTTAGATGCAGAGATAACCAAGGTTCAGTAGAAGACAATGTTTTTCATAATTCTTGTAGTTCTAAAGATACTATTTTTCATTTCCATTTACCTATAGTATGGATAATGAAAGTATAAAACAAATGGTAAAGTATAACTGGAAAATTATATGTGGATATCCAGAGGTAGGTAAAGATGAATGTAATTGTTTACAGTAAAAGGGCAACAGTATGAAGAGTACATTAGACACTGGAGGAGGAGCAAAAGAAAGGAAGATTGCAGATATAAAGGAGGATGGCACCTTCCCTTGTGCTGTTTTGTAAGTTGTGAGAGTATATAAATTTTAGTCTTACTCTAGTCCTCTCACATCTTGGGACGAATTTGAGGCAAATGGTAAACAAGAGTCCATAAAGGTACTAGGGTAGTGTATGTGACTACATGTGCTTCTTGTGATTTTTTTTTTCAAGTAAGGAAGACAAAGAAAAAGTTTTGGTCAAGGATTACCGAACATTTATAATCCATTATTTAGAAAAAAAATAAGAAGAAATGGTAATCTTTAAATAGTAGAACTTTTTCATTTTTATGAATTTCTTTTTTTGTATGTGTTGGAACTAGATGATTTGGCATGGGAGTACTTAGGTAATAAATTGGAAAAGTCTGAGTTAAGATTGCAAATGAAGCTAAATATAGCACAGCTATATGAATAAAATGAACATTATCTGAATATTAACAATATATTTAGGTACTTTTCTCTTATGTTGGGTATTTTATCATTTTTTATAAACATATATATATATATATATATATATATATATTTTTTTTTTTTTTAAAGGGTTTGAAAATGTTGATGGTTTTAATATTTTCAAGTCTCACATGTAGAAACAAGTTTACTTAATTGTGACGTTTCATTAAGTCATAGAAATGTAATATACTTGATCTAGTCACATATATGTAAGTGACTGTAGAATTTGTCTCTTTTGTGAATAAGTCTAACTTAAACAAATGTGCTTAGGAATTTTACTATTAAAGTTGGCTTTCCCCATTTTTGAGTTTTTTGTGTTTTGTTTTAAAAAGAGACAGCATTCAGTGCATACGTATCTATAAATGGCTTTTTTTGCTCAGCAACACACCTCGTCTCATCAGAGTAATGTAGGTTGTCCTGCTGAGCAGCTTTCTATGGATTCAACCCATAGTTCTTCAAGATTCCTCCCAATCCATAAAGTGAATTTTGCTGTCAATCAAGAGACAGACTGCCAACAGACATGCTACGTGTCTAGGTTCATTTGGGAGGCGGAGTTATTAAAGAGTTTAAAAATCTTCACTGACACCACACAAATCCAAGTAAAAAAGACTGCCAGTAATGAAACTGAAGAAAGAAAAATGCCACAACCTTGTTTTAACATGTTTTCATCCAATTTAATGATCATGAACTTCATCAGAAATACCATCCATGCTTTTTAAATAATTTAAATAAGAAATGAACTATCTCATGTGATCTAAAAGACCAATGAAATACATAAAACACTTAATCTATTTGCTAATGCAATACTTATAAAAATCTCATTGCCTTTTTTTAAAAAAAGAACACTAAAAGCATCCCCATTAGAATATACCGAATACAAAACTTAGACAGTTTTTTGGTCACTTAAAGAATTCATTGCTAGGCTATAGTCCGCAGACTTCATAATGACAATAGTACCCCCTTTGTCTGCTTTCATAACATGCCAGTCTTTATTGTTGGTTAAAATATCTAATGCAGACATCTCAGAAGGTGTTAAATTAAGCTTACTTTCATTGTAATGCCCAATTTTCCTAAATTCCTGTTCACATAATTTTCCAAAAACCATCAAAGTTGAATTTAATAATGGATTGTATGTGCTTCTTTTTTTACACTCAAACTTCATATGTTCAATTATACCAATACCTTCAAATATATACAAATAATTGAATTTAAAGTATATATATATATATATATATATATATATATATATATATATATATATATATATATATATATATATATATATATATATATATATATATATATATATATATATATATATATATATATATATACTACTATTGTCATTATGATGTCTGCGGACTATAGCCTAGCAATGAATTCTTTGTTAAGTGACCAAAATTGTCACTAAAGAATATATTACAAAAAAGCTTCTTGAGATTGGACACCTGCTTATTTGACTTATTTAGTCAGGGAAGTTTAGATTATTCTGCTTATAATTTTTTAGTAATTGAATATCCTAAACTGGCCACACTATTTGGTATCCCTAAGTTACACAAAAACTGTGTGGATCCTCCTTTTAGACCTATAGTGTTGGCTAGTTTTTCCAAGACAGAATCTATTTCTATTTGGCTTGATAAACTTTTAAATCCAATAGTACAAAAGACAAAATTTTATTTCAGAGACTCGTGGCATTTATTAGATGCTTGGGTCAACTACATTATTGTGCTATGCCAATTAAGTTTGCATCATTAGATGTAGTCTCCTAGTATACAAGTATAAATCAGACTATTGGTGTAGAATATTTAAGAGAATATTTAAGCCAACACATCAATCTTGGGAATGATATGGTCAACACTGTATGTGTTTTAATGGAATTGGTATTAGAAAATATTTTTTTTACATTTGAAAATAGTTATTTTCAGCAAATTTCAGGAATTGCAATGGGCTCTAGAGTTGCACCTTGTTTTGCTAATTTAGTAATGGCAATGTGGGAAATTAAATTTCTTGTTTCACATCCACTATCGAAAAATATATTATTTTATAAAAGGTACATAGATGATTTCATTTTTTTGTGGAAAGGGGATGTTGATTCCTTTCACATATTTAAGCATTATTTAAACAATTCTGCAATTTTTTTTTAATTTATTGTGGGTAATTTTGGTGACAATATAGACTTTTTAGATTTACATCTAAATATTAACAATGAACATACACAGTTTGAGAGTAGCATTTTTAGAAAGTCTACTTTTGTCACCCAATATTTACACCACAGCAGTTTACATCCAGCTTTTATGAAACGTGGTGTAGTTAAGGGACAACTAATCAGATTAAGCTGTCTGACTAGTAGAGATGAAGTTTTTCTTAATGAAACAGTCAAATTGATGGGTTTCTTTACAGAAAGAGGTTATGACAAAGTTTGGTTAAAGAACATATTAAGTGGCGTTATTGACCTTAGATCCAGTAAAGCGTGTCCCATCCTAAAACAAAATAAGGATTCAACTGTAGTTAGTACTATGGTGGACAAGATATGTAGCAGGTATAGTTTGGCTTTTCCTATTCCAATTTCCAATGAGATGGTTGCTATTAGAAACATTATTTGGAACAATTGGAAAGTGGTGTTGGGTAACACTGATTTGTGTAATGTCATTGGCAATTTTCCACTCTTAACGTACAAAAAGACAGTGAACATCAAGACCATTTTAGAGAGAGGTACCTGTGATTATAATGATGTCCAGACTAGTTTCAATTTTGGTACATTACCTTGTGGAACATGTAAACAATGTAGGTACATTTCAGGCACCAATACAGTGTTTTGTAAGCATGCAAATAAGATAATCCACTGCAGAGGACACTATACTTGCAAGACCAAAAATGTGGTTTATGTAGCTATGTGTGTTTCTTATGAACATTTTTATATAGGGAAAACTATAAGAGTGCTTAATAGGTGTATATATGAACACATTTTAGCTATACGAAAAAGGATATGTCGAACGCTTTAGCTAAGCATGCTACCACTTGTTTGAATTATAAAAAGTTTTCTTTTTTTGTGTTAGAGAAAGTTAATGATGACACATTCACTGGAAACTTCAAAGTAATTTTAGAGTGTAAAGAGACCCTGTGTCAGATTTTATTCAATGCAGACCAGCTTCCTGGACTGAATGACACGATCAATATAAAGTGTTTTTTACAAGCATAAAGGTTATAGTTATATGTATATACATTTATTACATATATTTTTTATGCAAGCTGTCTAAGTTTTGTATTCAATATATTCTAATGGGGATGCTTTTAGTGTGCTTTTTTCTTAAAAAAGGCAATGAGTTTTTTACATTAGCAAATAGATTAAGTGTTTTATGTATTTCATTGGTCTTTTAGATCACATGAGATTGTTCATTTCTTATTTAAATGATTTAAAAAGCATGGATGGTATTTATGATGAAGTTCATGATCATTAAATTGGATGAAAACGCATTAAAACAAGGTTGTGGCATTTTTCTTTCTTCCGTTTCATTACTGCCAGTCTTTTTTACTTATTAAAGAGTTTGCCTGGAACTTCTAAGAGAGATATGAATAGTTATTAATCCTAACCTGGGTTACACACTTCTTGAAATCTGAAAGGACAGAAAGGGCACATGCTACTAGTAAAGCTCAGGATTCTGATGGAAATGTTGGCAAGGGGGTTTTGTGGTCAGACATGTAGACACCTGCTTTTTTAACCATCTTTAAATTCATTTAAGGAGTTTGGTAGGGTGGCCACGGTGGTGCAGTGGGTAGCATTGCCGCCTAACAGCAAGAGGTTCTCTGGTTCGATTCTCGGCTGGGGGCCTTCTGTGCAGAGTCTGCATGTCCTCCCTGTGGTCGTGTGGGATTCCTCCTGGTGCTCCGGTTTCCTCCCACATCCCAAAGACATGCAGTAGGTGGATAGGACACTCTAAACTGGCCCTAGGTGTGAGTGCATGTGTGTGTGTGTGTGTGTGTGTGTGTGTGTGTGTGTGTGTGTGTGTGTGAGTGTGTGCCTTCTGTGGAAGGTCGGGCACCGGGCTGGCAACTTGACACTGTAAAACTCCTCTGCCAATCATGAGCGGACAGATGATCCGCTGTGGTGACCCCTAACCAGGAAAAGCCAAAAGAAGAAGTCTAGTAAGATCCTGGATGTGTTATTTGGTGGGATTTTTAATGTACATAACCAAAGTCAATAAAAAGTAGGCTGACTGGGGTCCAAACATTTTTTAGAATGCTTAGAGGTGACTGGGTGTTGAGCCCATCAGGTAAGCCTTACTGCAACATCATGCTTCAGTTCCTGAAGAATTGACTGTCATCTAAAGGATAATCTGGAGTTGCAGGGAGAATAGGGAAATTAAATGAAATGGTGATTCAGAGTTGAGGGGAGCTTTGTGAATTATATGGCTCTGTGTTCACTCAGGATCATGAGGTGTTACTGTTAAAGATGAATCTGGTAAATACTGGAGAGAACTGACTACCGGGGAAGATAAATGCCTTTCTATTCTGTGATCAAAAGGTAGTAGAGAAAATAACATAGGATAATGTTTATCTGCAAGTGTTATGAGATTATTACTGCTGGTGTGTGACAGCATTGGATTTAGGAGTGGATTTCCCCATTTAAGGTCTGGATACTTCCATTAGTTGTTTCTGCTCTTAGTATATTACACTTTGCTTTATTTTAATTTTCATTTTATTTTTCTTGTAGTTTTAATAGTTTGTGGCTAGCATCAATTAGAAAAAAAGATTATTTTCCATTAACTGACTGAAAGGGAATTAAGTCTTGCTAATTAGTACTAGGAGCTGAGAAATACAATTTCTTATTTAACTGCATTCCTGTTTCGCAGCATTCTTATTTAGCTGCATGTGGTATGAGTCTACTGTTTTGGTGTGCAACTGCTCTGCATTTTGGAATGGATTTCTCCACTTAAGATTTGGATACTCCCATTATTATAATTTTATTTACTTATTTATTTTGCTCTCATTATATCACATTTTTATTTTACATTTTTTTTTAATTTAGCTTTTTTATTAGAGTTTTAATTGTTATTGGCTAGAGTGAGTTAGAAAGATTCAATTTCCATCTAGTGAGTGAAAAGGAATTAAATCTAGATAAGTAGTAGAATTAGCTGAGAAATGTGGTTTCTTATTTAGCCGCATTCCTATTTAACTGCATTCTTATTTTACTGCTCGTATGTGACTGCATTGGGCTTTCCCCACCCACACACCCAAATCCTGTTGCACTTTCAGATTTGTTGGCTTGTGAGCTGCCTGCTTTTACTCTAAATCTGACTTTTGAAGCACCTGTCAGTTTCCTCTCATCTGCTCATTTTTGGACACTGAAATATTTAACAGGATGGTCCTCCCCATAGACTCTTAAAGCCTGAGGTAGCCTTTGATTCATGTCATTCTACTCACTTAGTGTCCACTGCAATATTCCGAGAATGAATCCCCTTTTTCCATCTTAATTTTAAAATGTGGAACATCTGGGTCTACACTGCCAATCACTGCAGAGCCTAGAAACTGCTTCTCAGGAATGAGCTTGGGAATAGTGTATCTGTTTTGGTCCTAGTGAGTGAAGGAGCAGTGGGACATTATTTTCTGCTCTTCCTGTAGTTACAATTCACATAAAAGCTTGAAAATCACTTCCTAGGATCCAGCTTTGGATTAATGTTGCTTATTTGCTTCTGGTGAGAGAAGGAGCAGAGTGGCACTTCCTGCTGGTCTCTGATTGGTCAGTGTTTAAAGGACTTCACTGAGTGACCTGTTTGCAGTTTTCATGAGAATCTCTTTAGGCCTTTGTGTAGCTTGGTTGTCTGTTGTAAACAGCTGATCTGGGTTCTATCATCTATCATAGAAAGTGTACTGAATACAGCAGCATATGGTTTAATGCTAATTCTCAGGAAGCAGCTTAGATTAAGCCTACTATTTTACTTCTGGTGAAAGAAGAAGTTAAGGACAACTGATTCCTGGCTGCAAGCAGCCGTGCTGCTAACAGACAGATAGCACACCCAGTAATCAACTGTAAGCTTCATAGGCACTAGTCTCCCTTCAGACCACATTAGTAAGCACCTGGAACTATGGATTTGCACTTTCAAACCATCTCTTTAGTAAGCTTGGTTGAAATGGGCATTCTGAGCCAATGTAGCCATTGTCTTATTTTACTGGCAACTACCTACTACATAAACAAACTGACACAGTGTGTGAGAGATGAAGTTATTTAATGCTATTGGAGGCAAAACTCTAAAAAGAAGACCTTACAAATAATAAGCAAGTTGTCAGTACCCTCACAGCACCACAATTAACCTATCACACACAGATCAGACTAAATTCATAGACCTACACAGGCTAAGGCTCTTAAAAGTGAATTACATAAACAATAAAGACCTCCTAAATTTCACCTATGAAACAAGTACCCTGAGCACCCTCACAACCCACAACATAGGCAGCACCTGCATCAGGGTGGTTTTGTCATAATGGTTAAGGTGTTCACCAAACAGGCACAAGGTTTGATTCTAACCTCACATTATTGGCTAGGCTTAAAGTGGCCCTTCAGGGCAGTTATCCTAGTTTGCACCTATAAACCTATGAAACATATGTCAGAGTCACGGTGTCTCAGTTCAAAAGCACATAAGGCAAACCTCCACACAATCCAACATCCTCATTATAGGTGACTTTACTGTGACACACATTGTTGCATCACTTACCAGGCTGTGTAAGAAGAGGGTCATGGTCAGTTGCTGATCAGGTGCCAGAATTTACCACATCAAGCAGGCACTCAAGTCCTTGTAGCACAAGTACAGCTATAACACAGTAATAGTTCATGTGTGTGTTAATGACCTGAAATGTTTGAACCTAGACTATATGAAGAGAAGTAGGTTGTGGCTTTCAGAATATGTGTCCATGGCAGGTATGAACCTAGCCTTGAGCAGCAATTTACCATCACCAAGAAGGCTGCCACAATATGAACAAAAGATTATTTACTTCAACAACTGACTTAGCTTCTGGTGTCATTCAAGGTGGTCCAACATGTATCATTCTGTGAGGAAATGGTACACAGTTCTAACTGGCCTGAACCTATTTCCTCAAAATTTTTGTATATTGCCTAAAATGTTGTCCACCCCATAGCTCCTTTTTTAGGTGATGTCAGTCTTGAAATGTTTCCAACATAAGAAAATAAAATCTGAATAACATAAATAGCTGTTCAATGTTAGAAGCCTTAACAAAAAATTCCACTCTCTAAAGCAATCCTTACCCTGGAAAACAATGATATCTGCATTGTTACTGAGACCTGGTTTATGACCAGTGAGAGCATCCAACCAGGGTTTAACTGCCTGTCACTTGGTCAGGCTCACCACTGCTAGATGAAGGCAATAAAGGTGGCGGTGTCTCCGTAGTTGTTAAAAACACTTCTTCTCCATACTAGTTAGATAAGATAACAGTCTTGGAACTCATCCACATCCAACCTACCAATAACAAGACCCCTTATCACTTCAGGTTAACTAAATGACACATATCAGTTATATTCACTTTAAGACTGAAACCAGAGACATCACCCCAACACATTGATTTTCAGAGGTTATGTCAAGGTTAATCAACCAAAACCGAGTGATGACATGGCTAAATTCAGCATCCCCTACCAACTCAGTGACCCCCCTGCTGATGCAACATGCTTTACTGGCAACTTCCATGCAGAGGAGAACAGCTGCATAGATGCACCTGTGGTCCTCTGAAGTAAATACAATGTCAGATTCAAAAATAAATGTCTGTGGTGGAACAAAAATAAGAACAGACTCTATAATAAAGGAAAACAAAAGTGTTGAACATAAAAAATAAATAAAACTCTCAAGATGCAAAAAAAAGCTCTTGCTAAACTTAACAGGGAAAACTAGACCTTGATCAAAACAACCAAAGCCAAATATGAGGTACAAATTGGTACCCAGGCAAAGGACAACAACAAAGTCTTCTTTAACTATGTTAGAAACCTCGGAAACGCTGCCCAGCACTGTGCACAGCTAATAGTAAATGGTATCACACTCAGGCATTGAGGACATAGTCAGTCTACTAGTGGATATAGTTTTCTCAGATTTCCCCGCCTACATTCCCAGATCTCATACCCATATCTACATCCTCCTCAAATCAATCATGAAGATGTCCTCAAAACACTATTAAAGGCCAAGAACACTGGTTCTGTGTTGCTGGATAACGTAGTGAGCTGAACTTGCCAGCCTGAAAACCTCTCTGACCCCCTACAGAGGCCATTCATTTTCAGCCTCCAAACAGAGTTTGTGCCAGATGAATGGAGAACAACAGCTGCCATGCCTTGCTCAAAGGTGGATGTCAATGGATCTGGAAAATAATAGACCCTTAAATCTGACCAGCCTCATCTGTAAGACTATAGAAAGGACTATAGAAAGGATCATTATGGAATTAAAAAATAATCCCCAGGCAACAATGCAAATACCTTAGAAGACTTCCTCCAATGGCTTTCCAACACATACCCCCATGAAACTATGGTATTAGGAGAAGTTAATATTAACTGGAACAATTGTTCCTCTGAATCTCCCACCACCCATATAAACCTTCATGGTTATACCCAACTTATATCCTCACCCACTAGAATAAATACATCCAACTACAAAGGCAGTATCCTGGACTGTATTCTTATCAACAATCACCCAGACCTGTATGACACAGGTACCCTCCCAGATGATATAAGTGACCACCTACTCACTTACATCATTAAGCATAAAGTAGATAACCACCACCAAGTTCTATATAAATCTATCAGAAACAACAAGAACTTTAACTCCACTGACTTTCAGAATGAACTCAAAGCATGCGATTGGGCCATACTTAAAGAGCTTCCACTAGATGATGCTGTGGCCAACATTCATTCTAAATTCTTCTCTATTCTAGATTCCCACGCTCCTATCCGCACCCTCAGAGCCAAAACTAAGACCACACCCTGGGTCTCTAAAGTAACCAAAACCAAAATCATAGCAAGAAATAAAGCATGGGACAAATGGCATGCCTCCAAAGACACACTTGACCATATTAAATTCTGACAACTAAGGAATGATACCAAGAAAGCCATACTGTTAGACAAAAAAACTTATATCAACACCTTCAGCAAAAACACCAGAACAAACCTCAAAAATATTGGGTAGGCATAAACAAACTGCTCCACCCCGGCCAAACCTCCACCCCCACCCCCTCAACTTGCAACCTTAAAACTCTAGAGGAAACTGCTAACATCATTAACAATTTTTTAACCAAAACCATCTAATCACTAGCTAGCCTACGACTCCCCACCAGTTCCTTTCAAAACTCCTCCACAACCACTACCCCACTCCCTTTCGCCTTCCAACCTGTATCTACATCCACCATCTGATCATTAATTAATAAACTAAAGCCCACTACCCTGGCAGCTCATCTCCTGCCACCAGTATATTTACAAAAAGGGGTAGATGCCATTGCATACCCTGTCTCAATCATAATAAACTGCACCTTGACTGAAGTCACTATCCCCTCTTTCTGGAAGCTTTCCAATGTCATTCCCCTTCATAAAGGAAGGAATTCTTCAGACCTCTCAAACTTCTGACCAATAGCCATACTATCACTACTGGCCAAAATTATGGAAAAGTGCGTCCACAACCAATTAATGCACTATCTCACCAAAAATAAACTACTGGCCACACCACAGCACCACATCAGCCCTCCTATCCTTCTCTAACTCTATCAACATCAACCGAAACAATAACAAACTTACCTCTGCTCTCTTCCTAGATCTTTCTAAGGCCTTTGATATGGTCAGTCACCAACTGCTTCTCTGTACGCTGAAGGAACTGTCACTTTATAGTAGCTCTGTTAAATGGTTCCAATCTTACCTGTCTGATAGACAACAAGCAGTTTTATGACAGAATATCCTATCCACACATCTACCCATTACTCTAGGAGTCCCCCATTGCTCCATACTAGGACCACTACTCTTCTCAGTCTTTATCAATGACCTACCCACCATCATTCCCAAGGCCACCTGCATCCAATACACGGACGACTCTACTTTAATATGTACCGCCTCCTCCTCATCTGAGCTTATGACCCTAACCCAGAATACTTTCATTGATGTAGAAAAATAATTTGCAAACCATCAGCTTCTATTAAACCTCAACAAAACTAAACTGCTCATCTTTTCCCCACCTGCAAATCCTCCCCACCGTTCTTTACTATAAGTTCCAGTAATGGCACAATTATATCCCCAGATACTCACACAAAACTCCTGGGCGTCACAGTCAATAATGCCCTAAAATATGATATCCATGTCAATCAAGCCATCAAATCTGTCAACAAAAAACTGGGCTCCCTATACAGGATCAAACCCTTCCTTGCTCCTTTTGCAAGAACCACTATTGCATGGTCCCACCTACTTTCTTCCCTCCTCTATGCCTCCCCTTTCTTCACTAACCTGAACCAAGCCACCCTTACCAAACTTGCTAGTTGTTACAACCATATTGCTAGATTTGCTACAGGTGCTACCTCTAGGACCCACCATTGTATCAGCCTAACTCAACTAGGATGGCTGGAGTGGCTCAGTCTTCTCAGATACAACCAGCTTGTAATAACCCACAAAATACTATATTAACCCAAAAAAACACCAGCACTAAATAAGATCATCAAGCCATACAGCAACCTGAAGTCACTATGCTCTGCTGACAAACTGCTGGTGCAAACAACTAAGAGCATAAATGTGGCTGGGGACTCTCTATTCACCAACTCAGTAGGCAAAACTTGGAATATGCTACCTGCTGAACTTACTCACCAATCCTCCTTAACCCAGTTCAAAAAAAGTTTCAGACTACACTTCCAACAGCATTGGCAATATCCATACCTCTCAACCTGGAAACATCAAAAATCTGGACAAGGCTCATGAAAAATAGGTACAAATCTGTACAGTGATTAATATCCAATTTGCATACATAATTATGTAACCCCACCTACTCCAATGGAATTGTGGGATACCAACTTTCAAACGCAAACTGAAGAACAGACAACAAAAATATGGCACCAGAGTCCCCCTGCAGCCATTCCAATGTCCCATTACCTGGTTATTTTGCCCCATTTACCATAAACATTAATGTTTGCATACTGCTTTACTTCTACAATGATTATTTGGATTTTATTTTTACATTTTACAGCACAACAATGCAGAAACATTAATAGACATCATCTGGTAAACAAAGCAATACTGTCTCACAATGAAAATAGGTTTGACATTAAAACTTCTCTGCCCTTGAAACTTACATTCATTGAAACAGCATTGAAACCCACATCCAAAAAAAATGCATCTGGCCAGTGGTGGACAGAGACTACCTTTGGGCTGTTTTCAAATCATTGGCCCTTTGCACATAAAACAAGAAACATGCATGTGTTCTTTTCTTTGATACACCTTCCTGACTTTATTAAATTATATTCCTTGTATACTATAACACACTTGTTGGACAGAGCACATTTTAAATGTTTGAACATTTTACCAGTAGGCTGTACTTAGGCAATGAAACAAAATGCATGAACCAATAATGACAAAACTGCCTAATTCAGAACATTTCCATCATAAAAGTCTACTTCCACACCCACACTATAAATAGAATGACAGTAGTAAGCCATAGGCATCTTGCACAGCGTCTCACACTTATTTTCAATTTCATTTTTTTGGGGGGATGGGTACAAAAGGTCAAAAACCAGGGACACATTTTAAACATTATTTGTATAATTTTGTAAACATTGCTTGTATAATTTTGTAAAGTTGCTAGAATAAAATGTTGTGTTGCCACCACGCATTTCACTGGCAAGTTTTGAACCCAGGACCCTATGCACTACAATCAGAACAACATACCACTATGCCAAATCAGGAGTTTCCTGAAAAATAGGAATATTAAAACTTAATGGCTATCATTTATTGAATTAATCACTTCTCAACATGGCTGTCAACCTCTTAGCACAAAAAAACTGGACAAAGCCAATAATAGGGGAATACAAATTCAGTTCTCACTTCTCACTATAACTGTCAACCTCTTAGCACAAATAACCTGGACAATGAAGCCAATAACGGGGAAATATAAATTCAGTTCTCACTTCTCACCATAGCTCTCAACTCTTATAACAAAACACCTGGATAAAGCTCACAAGTGGTGGTGGCTTGGGACTTATCAGGGACACTTTTTAAACATTGCTTGTATAATTTTGTAAAGTTGCTAGAATAAAATATTGTTACCACCATGTATTTCACTGGCAAGTCTTGAACACAGAACCCTATGCACTAGGGTTCAAACAACGTACCACTATGCTAAATCAGCACTTTCTTGAAAAATGGGAAGACTGAAACTTAATGGCTATCATTTAGTGAATAATTTCAGTTCTCACTTCTCAACATAGCTCTCAACCTCTTAGCACAACAAAACATGGACAAACAACAAAGCCAATAATGGGGGGGAATACAAATTGTGTTCTCACTTCTCATCATAGCTCTCAACTCTTAGTACAAAAAAAAATGTTCTCACTTTTCATCATAGCTCTCAACTCTTAGCACAAAAAATAAATAAATAAATAAAAACCTGGATAAAGCTCAGCAATGGTGGTGGCTAGGGACATTAGGCTCTTTTTATGCTGTATCAAAGGTACAGGGTTTAAGCCTGAATACCTCTAACCACCGCCAGAAATGATGATGTGAGCTTCTTGATCTCAATTCTGACTGGCTGGTAGTGCTGACGTCATCGAGCACGTGATGACTTCAGCTCCGACAGCGCGAAAACTCAAAAAAATTAAAAAAAAAGCAAAAAATCGGAAGTGAAGGGGTGCCACTCGGGAATCATGGCACCCCTTCATTTGGACCCCAAAACACGGTAAAAACTGAGTAATTTGGGATGGTTGGGGGGTCTGGCAATACCCCTTCTTAAACCTCAACTAATCACCACCCGCTGTTCCTGAAAACTCTACCTAAGCATTTCAATCATATACTCTAATAAGTGTGAAGTGGGAGTGACACACTAGGGGACGTGAGAGGGTTATTTTTGGCATGGGCATAACCAGCAGGAGGAGAGGTGTGGTAGCTCTAGCCAGTATAGTTGTCACAGCGAGGAACAGTGGTGAAATGAGGATCTAGCATTGGTTGCAAATCTGGCGACCTTATTGTAACATGAGTTGAGCTTTGTTTTAAGTGATGAGGGGATGTTAGTGAGTATGGGGGCACCATATAGCAGGGATGAAAATAGAAAGGCTGACGCTAGAGTCTTTTTATCAGTGTTATTGAGGTAATAGCTATGCCTATAAAGGGTGCCCAGTTTCTGATGTGTTTTTTTGATGTTATTGAGTATGTGGCGATCAAATGTTAGGGTTTCGTCAGTAATGACCCCTAGCAGTTTAGTACTAGACACTACTTCAATGGGGGTCTTGTTTTGGGATTGGATAGAGAATTCAGTTCTATTTATAGAGGTTGTTTTTTTGGGAGTGAATAGGATCAGTTTAGTCTTGTTTGAGTTGAGAGCTAGGTGATTGTATGACATCCATTTTTCAGTGGATGTGAAGGCATTTTGTGTTAGTAGTTGCAACTCAGAAGGGGTTTTAGCAGTGCAGATAATTGTTGAATCATATGCATATTGGATCACAGTGCCATGTGTAATGGAGTTATGGAAATTATTAATGAATATATTGAATAGAAGGGGGCCTAGTATGGAGCCTTGGGGGACACCTGTGGAGATGCTGAGGAAGGGGGAACAGGACTTCTGCCATTTAGTTGATTGATATCTGACAGAGAGGTAGTTAGAGAACCAATTTAGGGTTGGGGGTTTGAGACCTTGATTGTTGAGTTTAGAGAGTAAAAGGGAGTGTGATATGGTACTGAAAGCTTTTGAGAGGTCAAGGAATAGTGTGGAGACGATTAGATTGGAACCACATGCCTGATTTACTGTATCCATAAAGGAGATGAGAGCTGTGTTGGTGCTATGGCCTGTTCTAAAGCCAAGTTGGGTTGGGGAGAGAACTTGGTTATTAATTAAATGGTTGAGAAGTTGGGTATGGACACATTTCTCTAATATTTTTGAAATGACATTCCCAGCATACTAGATGCCCATTACCCTTTAGTTTCTCTGTTAAGGACTCAATCATTAACAGAAACGAAACCAGAAACAAAGACATTCCTGCCTATTGCCATTGTACAGATGAAAGAATTGGAGAAGTGTAATTCTTGTAAAAACTATAGCGTTGGATTGGGTGTACAGTGCCTGCAGTGCAGAGGTACAGATTAATGGACTACTTTCAGCATCCAGAAGCTCCCACAAAAATGACAGAGATAAATACCTTTCGGTCATTGAAGACCACCACCACAGAATCTGAGCTGTACTGTGTGTACCATATCAGCAGGATTATGGAACACAGGAGATCTGAACTGGACCTTCCATGAATAAACCAGCTTAGGCATGGTTTTGATACTAGAAGGAATCCCTGTATCCTTTTTTACCCTAATGCCAGTGTAGTTCTTGACAGCTGTATTGATCGAGGCAATGAACTTATAATAAGCCACAAAGGCCTTGTCTTTATCATCTTTACTGGGTTTAATGGTGGTTGTTGCAGCTGAAAGGTTCAAAGCAGCACCTTGCTGGAATATCTCGAATAATGATACCATGACACGAAATGCCTTGTCACATAATACTCAGCATTACTGAAGCAATTTACCCTAAAGTCTTCCTTAGTGGTGCCTAGAATAGTTTTCCAAACCTCTTCTGCAATAATACATCAGGGCAGCACTTGGGCATCCTCAATGCTCAACCTGTGGAGATGCAATACAGCAAGACATGTTCAGACTGCCCCTGCTAGATGGCCTTGGAGTGTAGGCATTTTTTATACAGTGCAGAATGAAAAGTTCTAAATTTAACACCCTGTCCCATTTAGGTAAGCTGACCTAAAAGAAATCAATATCTTAGCTGGCAAATGTAGTGCACATTTTACTCCACCTACAGTTATATCTATTCCACAGGTCCCACAATCCCAGTCAACCCCCTTAATTACTATGGGACAAGTTCTCGCAGCCCTTTTAAATGTGAAAAACACCTCATCCATGGGTTCTGATAAAATACCAGGTTGCCTATCAGTGCTAAATATGGCTTATCTGAACCCCCACTTAACCTCTTTAATCTAAGCTTCTCCACAGCTTACATTCCTGAAGCCATGAAAAGAGCCATTGTAATGCCAATATATAAGGGTGGCCAAACTACAGACCCTTACAACTATAGACCTCTTTGTCTCACTAGCTGCATGTATAAAGATATGGAGCATATTATTAAAGAACTCATTAATCTGGATATTGAAAATCTCTTAACCTTAGACCCTCTCTGGTTTGGCATTGTCAAATAAAGGTTCAGACCCTTTAGCTTCATTAATTTCTTTGAAAAAGTAACCAAAGCAGTGGGTAATTGTTATGCAGTGCATTTAGCATATGTAGACCTAGTCAAGGCCTTTGGCACTGTTCCCCATGCAGGCATCATTTACAGGCTTGTAATCTGAGCATAAATCTTTATGTTGTATGGTGGACAGCTAACTGGTTGTCTGACAGAAGCCATGTGGTTAGAACTCCAGGTGCAACTTCTGAAAGCAAAAAAAATGTTACCAGTGGTGTATCACATAATTCATAGTGTGTCCTCTTCTATTTGGCATATATTTCTCTTTCTTTCAGGCCAACTCTTGGCCTATTGTGATCTATGTTTGCAAACAACTGTAAAGTGGATGTTGTTATTAGATCTTCCACTGACTATGTTTAGAACTGGTGCAAGGACAATGGCCTCAAATTAAATGTGAGAAAGTATAGCATAGCTCATTTTGATACACAAAACATTTTTGCATACCGTATAGGCAATATACCCATCCCATCACTCGTTGTTGCAAGGCATCACAGATGTGTTTTGCCTTTAAGAAGTATTTCTAAGACCTGAACGTGCAGTATAAATAGCAGGTACATGCTATCTTCAGTGCCATTGTGTGAGTACAGGCACAGTGTGAAAATATATGCATGAGACAACTAGTTTGTATATATGTTTGTGTTTGTATATAATACAGCTGCTTGAATAGAACCTACAATGTTGGTCTACTTCATCCTGACTAGGCAAGCAAGGTGGTGTCAGAAGTGGGATTCCAGAGATTGCTTTTCAGAGCCACGAGGTGCAGAGTTAACATTAAAGGCAAACTAAGTGAACTGAATGCAAAAAAGGGCCAGAAACAAACCAAAGGTAATGAAAACTTGTACGAGCAATTTATTTTATAACAGATAGAACATTATAAGAGCACAAAACACATTACTAAGCAAACGAATAGCACAAAACGTTTATTAAGCAAACAAAAAACATAAAAACGTTTATTGATTAAGCAAAATGTTTGAAATTAAGAGATTTAATAAAACAAGCATCAGAAAGGCGCATAAAAGGTTCAGAATTATTTCAGAATTGCAAAACAGGCATGTTTAAAGTAAAACGAGCATGTTTAGAGTTAAAACAAGCACAAGAAAATATAATGGGCATGAAACGAAATTAAATGAGCAAAACAAATATAACAAGGGGCAAAAAGAGCACATTAAAGCAAGACGACTGCATGTTTTTTGGTGAGTTACTGTGTTTTGGCATCAACCACTAGTTCACATTGATTGGAGCTCTGAATAGTGTAACTAGAGCTATTCGAAGTATCTCAAAGTGTGTAAAAGTACTTGCAGTGTGTGTTTATTATTGTGCATTTATTCCGAAGAATTTGTTGTGTGCAAAGTGCCACTATTTCATAAAGTGCAGTCAAATACAGCTATTTTGAACAAGTTTCTTGTGCTGGGTGCGTCTATTCACGCAGTATCACCATTACAGAGTGTTTCTTGTACTATACAGAGTTGTTTAGCAAAGTACAGCTATTTTGGAGAAATTTCAGTGTGTTTTGTACTGTTTATTTGCAAAGTGCAATTGCTTTGAAATGTTTCTTACTCTGAGCTTCTTCTGCCCAGTTTATTCACACAGTGAAATGTTTCTTACACTGATAAGTGGTGATTTCAAGAGTATTACAGTGCCTGGGAAATGTTTTCGCAAAGATCAGTTATACAGAAGCTTGTTGTGCTATTGGGTGTAGTTACAAGCCCTGGCATAAATTTCAGGCTTATGTACATGTGTGTGTGTTTGTGCATACTGACAAAAGTCTTCACTGAGATGTATTAATATGGCAGACAGCTTTTGCAAACCGCTACCACTTGTATTTAATCAGAATATTGCAGAGACTTGGAGGATATTTGAGCAAGAGTACGATATATTCATACAAGTAGCTTATTCTGATAAAGATGTATGCACCAGGGCATTCATTTTGCTAAATCTAGCAGGGTCAGAGGCCATAGAAAGAGAGCACTCATATGTATATGCACCAGCAGTATATGAAGGTGAAGGGGCAAGTCTTCATACTGTTGTGCAAACTGAATCAAGGGAAGACCCCGAGTGTTTGAAGTGCAGATTTAGAGAAATGTACAACCCCTTTACCAATGTTACATTAGAGAGGCATTTGTTTTACATGAGAGATAAAAAGCAAGGAGAAACGTTTGCAGCTTATATTACTGACCTGAGAAATAAAGCTAAAACGTGCAAATCTGATTACTTGAAAGATGAGTTACTAAAGGACAAGCTTGTGTGTTGTATTAATAATGTTGCTCTGAGAAAGATTCTGCTTCGTGACAGTGATTTAACGCTGAGCAAAGCTATTGAGATTTGTCAAATTCATGAAGTTACAGAAAGGCACAAAAATATACTTGCAAGTGATAAGAGCATGGTTTCAGCAGTCTCCAGAGCAAATGTACAGTATGCAATATGTGGCAGGCAGAAACAGGCCTAAGCATGTGGCAGCTGCCACCCCTGCAAGTTTTCCTAGGAGGTCCCGCAACCTTCCAGCAAGTTCTAAGACTAGTTCAGTTAAAGGAGCATGCTCAGTGCTGTACAAGGGTGAATCAGCAAAACACAAATCAAACTTTATTGTTAACTGTTGCAATTGTGGTGCCAACCATGAATCTAAAAGAGAAAAGTGCTTAGCATTTGGTCTGCAATGCCATAAATGTAAGAAATTGAACCATTTTCAAAAGTCTTACAAATCAAGTAAGCCTCATGCTGTTATAAAGAAGGGTTATTTAAAAAAGCAAATTGATCAAGTAGAACTGCAACAGTCTGCTTTCTATGTAGATGGTGTATCAGTGATTGGTGAAAAGGTTGATGCAGTAGATTTAGTGGCAAAGAATAAAGTATTTTCTACTGTCCAGATCAATGGTAAACCCACTGAGCTCAAAGTAGACACTGCTTCAAAGTGTAACATTTTGTCTGCAGATACTTTTGCTAAGATGAGAGCTACTGAACAACTAAATGTGACCAGTTGTGTAAAACTTGTTGCTTATGGAGGTGAAGAAATTCAAACCTGGAGACCTGTGCAGTCATTATTGGGTCTCAGAGACAGTTTTAAGACTGAATCAGATTTCTTTTACCAAAGAATTTCATCAAATAAGCGCATGTCCCAGTTCCAGCTTCACTAACGCTATTTTTTCAGAGTATGCTGATGTTTTCGATGATAAGTTGGGCAAACTTCCAGTTGTGTATGCTATGATATTAGACCCAGAGATCAGTCCAGTAGTCAGATCAGCAAGAAAAGTTCTGATAGCTATGCAGAATAAAGTTAAAGCTCAGTTGGACAAAATGGTACAGCAAGGTGTAATTTGTCCAGTTACAGAATGTACCGAATGGGTGTCGTCTATGGTAGCAGCTCACAAAAAAGGCTCAGATGAAATCAGAATATGTATTGACCCAAGAGATTTGAACAAAGCATTAAAAAGACTGCATTATCCCATGCGTACAGTTGACGAAGTTGCAGCTCTAATACCGAATGCCACTGTTTTTTTCTGTTTTAGATGCAAAAAGTTAATTTTGGCAAGAGATGCTTGATTGCAAATCTTCATTACTGACTACATCCAGTACCCCATTTGGAAGATACATATTTCTTAGGATGCCATTTGGAATAAATTCTGCAAGTGAAGTCTTTAAGTGTGCAATGGAATAAATTCTTTTCAGGTTATCTCTATGCCATAATAGTAGATGATTTGTTAGTTAGAGGCAATGGTGAAGCAGAACACGACAGAACGCTACTATGGTGTCAAGCAAACTAGTAACTCTTTCCTGCTATGCTTCAAAATTTGGTCTTGGCACAGTTATTCTTCAAGAGGGTAGACCAGTAGCCTATACATCTAGAACACTTACCCAAACTGAAATGCAATATGCTCAGATGGAGTAAGAACTTTTGGCAATAGTGTTTGCATGTCCCAAGTTTCATTATTATATTTATGGTCAAGATATTCAGATTGAAACTGATCATTAACCTTTGGTTACTATTTTAAAGAAGCCTATGCATTCAGCTCCAGTGAGATTGCAAAGAATGATGCTTAAATTGCAAAAGTACACCTTCAAAATGGTCTATGTGAAAGGCAAACTTCTTTATTTGGCTGATACCTTATCCAGATCACCCAAAAATAGAAGGGAACAGCTTGAAGCAGAACATTTTGACTTCAATGTCATGGAAGTGCATAAATTTTCTATCACAAGACTTAATGAGCTAAGAGATCATATAAAGACTGATCCAGTTTTGCAGAATCTCAACCACTACATTAATATTGGGTGGCTGTCAAAGTGATCTAGTGTACCACCTGAAGTGCAACCCTTCTTTTCTTACTGAGATAAGATGTTGATGGAAGATGGCATTATTTTCAAAGGTCCTAAAATTGTCATTCCTGCTTCCTTACAATAAGAATACATCCAGATTTTGGATCATGGTCACCCAGGTTCTGAAGCTACCAAAAGAAGGGTGAGATGACTAGTATTTTGGACTTCTCTAGAAAAAGACATTGAAAGACTACTTTCTTCTTTTTCATGTATGTAATAGTACTAAATCGCAGTTGCAAAAAGAACCACTTCACCTAAGTCAAGTTCCTGAACTACCTTGGTCAACAGTAGCCACTGACATATTCGAGTGGAACAATCAAAATTACTTAGTACTGGTAGACTGTTATTCACACTGGTTTGAGATCAATCTACTACCTAACCTAACATCCACTACTGTTATAACCAAGTTGAAACACCATTTCTTAGTCCATGGAAGTCCACAAAAACTTATCTCTGACAATGGTACCCAATTTACCAGTCAGTTGTTTCAGAAATTTGCAAGAGAATGGGACTTTGTACGTGTTACTAGTAGTCCAGAATATCCGCAGTCAAATGGGCTAGCTGAATGTGCAGTACGGAGTGCAAGGCAATTACTTGAGATGACAAAGCATGATAATACTGATGTCTTGTTAAACTTACTCAGTCACAGAAACATACCCCGTGATGATACACTTGGCTCACCTGCTCAAAGACTTCTACCTAGGCCAACCAGAGCAACATTGACAATCAGTTCCAGTTTATTGAGACCTAAAGCTAAAAACAACAAAGCAATCAAAGCCCAATTGTTCAGAAAGCATTCTTTCCATAAGTCCGGCTGTGACATCATACATTGAAAGAAGGAGTGACAGTGAGGATACAAATGGTGAAAGGTTTTGATTGGATTGGTCAAGTAACAAAAATGTGTGAAAAGCCGAAGTCCTAGCTTGTGAAATCTGAGGGTGTGGAGTATAGGAGGAATCGTAGACATCTACATCATGTACCAGAACAGTTATCGCAGCATTGTTCCTGTGATACAGACTCCAAATCTCACAGTGATTCAGACAGTGTTCCCATCCCAGAACTTGTGTTGATTCCCACCACCATTTCTGATAATGTTGATAACGTTCCTAATGTTGAATATTCAGCAGAGACAATCCCAGTTGCTAATCTTAATTCCAGTTTATACGTTACAAAATTTGTTTGTATCTCCAGGCCCAGTGTGAGATATACAGCAACTTAGATGCAGTTGTATATATGTATCTAGTTTTACATAACTGCATGATGAAAAATTACTTTGTATCTATAGCATATCAGTCAATATTATCAATGTTATTTCTCAAAGATGGAGGATGTAGGATAACGTGTGTTGTATCTTTAAGAAGCATTTCTAAGACCTGAACATACAGTATAAATAACAGGCAAATGCTATCTTCAGTGCCATTTTGTGAGTATAGCCAGAGTGTGGACATCTATGCATGAGACAAATAGTTTGTATATATGTTTGTGTATAATAAAGCTGCTTGAACAGAACCCACAATATTCGTCTACTTCGTCCGGACTAGATGAGTGACAGGATCTAGGCACTCTTGTTAACATTTTGTTATAATTTGACCATCACAACTTCACAGCAGTTCAGAAAGCATTCTATCTAGCTCATCTTATTTCCAAGGGTATCTCCACTAGATCCAACTAAGTCTTAGGTTCATAGGTTCATAGGCAGATACTAGGCTATCTGCCCTAGGGCATTTATAAGCCTAGCCAGAGTGTATTTGGCTTCTGCCTCGCCCTCCCTATTAGATTAGCCTACTGTGCCTCTGTAAAGTAGGTCACAGAAGGTACCCTTTTAAGATTAGTTTACTGTGCCTCTGTCTAGCAGGGACACAGAAGAGATCCCAGAGGTGAATTTGCGATTTCCCATCCACGCCTCCAGATTTTGCTTGAAGAGGGTCGGCGAGGGGCTATGTCTAACATGAATTGGGATTCTATTCCAGA
This sequence comes from Protopterus annectens, assembly GCF_019279795.1. Lineage (NCBI taxonomy): Eukaryota > Metazoa > Chordata > Ceratodontiformes > Protopteridae > Protopterus > Protopterus annectens. The sequence continues at coordinate 1,759,047,898 of NC_056743.1, forward strand.
GTGAGGAGAGCCTCTGGGAAATGAATCTGTCCCTCCAGCATGTCCTATTTATTTTTGTGCTGAGGTTTAGGTCCCTGGAGTGTGTAGCTCTAAGGGACTTGGATTTTTTGAGGTGGAGCATGTCCATTAATTCTGGGTTTGACATGGCTTTGTACATCAGGCATAGATAGTAGAGCTGGAGTTTCTTTAGTCGAGCTGCATAGGACATCTGTTTGTAGCTCATGATCCTCTTGGTGAGGTACTTTTGGGGTCTCTCCAGTTGCTGCAGGTGTCGGTACATCCCAAAGGGGCATTGTATTCAATTATGGGCCTGATAGTGGGGCACAATGACCTCTCTTGATCTTGATAAGGTGGGCTATATAGAAGGACTTTCTAACCACTTTGGCAACGTGATTATCAAAGGAGAGATTACTACCCAAATCTCTAATTACTTCTTCTGCACTTAATGGATTACCACCTATGTGGTAATTTGTGGGCACCTTGTTTTACTATGCACTTTTTAGCATTTAGCTTGAGGCCGTGGCTCTGGTACCAAGCATCCTTCTCTGTGAGACCCTTTTGGAGGATGCTTGTGTCAGCTGGAGATTCAATTATGGCCCCCAGTTTGCAGTCATCTGCGAACTTTGTCAGCCATAATCCCCCCATGTTAGCCTGAACCTCAGAGAAGTATATACCAAACAAGAGAGGTCCCAGAACTGAGCCCTGTGGGATGCCACTTGTAACTGGTTTGGATTCGGACATGACACCTGTGATTCTGACCATGTGGGTTCTATCTCTGAGCCAGTTTGCAACCCATCTTGTGATATAGGGGTTGATATTTAAGCTGGTAAGCTTATTTATGATGCCCAAGTGGGGTATTCTGTCGAAGGCTTTTGTGAGGTCCAGGTAGGCTGTGTGGACTACCTTGCCCTTTACTCATATCTCATCAGACCCATTATTGAATATGATGCACCTTTTGGCATGTATCAGTCTAAACATATCACTCATCTTGGGACAACTCAGATGTTCATAATGAAAAAGATCAATGGTCTCAGAAATCTAAGTTATCAGGTCAGAATGGCAGCCCTCTCTCTTTACTCAGACTCATATAACCTTATAGTACAGGCTTTTTTGGCTAGGCTTGTAATGGTCTGGAGATTGATTGTCGAGTACTTATGAGCCTGTTTAATTATTTTGTTGTAGTGGGTTTGTTTAATTAGGTTTGTTTTATAAAAAAAATAGTATTCATACAAACAATGGAAATCATGAGATAAAGGGGGCATTGTTTGAAATTATAAGGTAGGCTGCTCAGGAGAAGTGAGAGATATTATGACTCCATTGAAAGGACAGTATATGACTGGAAGAGCATATATGACATGGTAGTAGGGTTAATGGTCAATTCTGATAAGCAGTTTTTGCCTATTAAAGAATGAACAGACTGTGTAGTCATGCAGTCCTTGTCTGATATTAGAAAACAAGAATATCACTCCGCTCTTCAGATATTTGAAATATACACATAAAGCCATTAGGAAGGGTCCTTCTGATAAGTGGAAATAACTGCACAATAGTAAAGCCCATTAAGGCTAAAGAGAGAGGTCTGAAAGCATATATGCAAGGAATGGCGGACACAAAATGTTGCTTGAAGATATAGTTCCTCTGAATATTAGAATTCCAGAAAGGGAAGCTGGGCTGCATGTAGTTGAAAGATAAGGCCATATGCGGCAAGGAAGGGTGGGAGAACATAAAGGCTGTAAAGAATGGGTGGGGGGAGTGGAGCTGGAAACAAGCTGTTATACTGTCTCATATAAACAGAAAAGATAAATAATTTGGCTTTCTTGCTCTGTGTTTGCCATACATTTGCCTGCAGAAAGTTCACTGTGCTATTGCATAAAGGATAATACATTAGCAGATCATTTGTGGAGGACAGAAGACAGAAGTAATGCTTTCTTCTTTAAGTAAATGCTGCAACCTGGTAAAGTAGATGTGAGATATGTTTTTTTTCTCCTACTGATTATTACCTCCAAGTTAGCATTTCTTTTTTGTAGTGTTCCATTTGATCATTATATTTTCACTAGGATCCATAGTCAGAAAATCCACACATAGATCCCTGCAGTGAAGCCAGCAATAGAGGACCCTGTTCTTGTTCACAAATGAAGAGTTAACTGTTTATTTGGAACACCAGAACAGACATGATTCATTCGCCGCCTACTGTTTTTTCAGGTCTTCTTGAAACAAAATGTATTCAGCAGGAGGTATAGTGTTAATAAACTCTCTAAGCTGTGCATCATTTCACAGTTTTACTCTAGAAGTTGCTTTATTAACAGAAAATTGACAGCAGAAACAACACAAACAAAACTGCTATACTTCAACATCATGTGGTGTCCTTTAAATGAGGATTAGAGCACCATTAGCATATCAAACTCTAGCACGAAACGATCTCAAAATAAAATCTCCAG
>NC_056743.1:1759052832-1759150332 GCF_019279795.1 Protopterus annectens
CATCTGGCCCCAATGACGCTGTGTTTTTTGGCTTTTGAAAGGGCTATTTTCACCTGTGCGTCTGTGATTTCCAGGACACTACACTTTTCCGCTATTGGTGTGGGTCGTTTTGGGGGGTGAGAGGGGGGTGAAGTTTGCACTGAATCTATCTGCCAGGATGTTGGCAATATCAGCAGGTTCAGTATATTTTGTGCTTTGTGCTATTTTGCATTAGCTCAGTGCATATCTGCGAGTTGCCACTTAGATTCTTAACATAGCTAAAGAAGGCTTTGTGTTTATCCTTTGAATCCATGGCTATTTTTCTTTCGAAGTTAGCCTTGGATGATTTTATGAGGGACATTAGTTTCTTACTGATACTGATCAGGGATGTCTTTCCTTCTTGGGATTTGCTTTTTTCTAAACTAGTTTCCTCCTTCTATTGTATAACCTGTTTATGGCAGGGGTCCACCAGAATCATTTCCTTCTCTTAGAAGAGTAAGTCTTGGTTTTGCTAGGGATGGCACGATCCATGCATCCTTATAGGTGCTCACAGAGTGCATTTGTAAAGGTTTCTGCATCTTGGGCAGTGTTATCCTTTAGCGTGGGGGCTGTGAAATTTACCGCCTCTGTCTTAAGTAAGATGAAGTTTGCTTTAAAAAAGTTTTTTACTGTGGTTTCCTAAGTTGGGGGTGGTGGTTGGGGTGTGGACATCCAGAGTGATTAGTTTGTGGTCTGATCTACCCAGTGACAGGTTGACCTCTGGTGTGGAACACCTGTCACCCATGTTTGTGATGACCAGGTCCAATATGTTTTCACCTCTAGTAGGGGAGTTTACCAGCTGAGCCAGGGCATTTCAGTTGATGAGTTCCAGGAAGCGCTGGGCCTGGGAGTTTGGACTTGAGTAGTTTTCCCAGTTGATGGTAGGGTAATTGAAATCACCCAATATCAGGGTGTTTGGTAGGACCTTCATGTTTTCCAGTGTCTCCAGAAAGATGGAGTGTTGGTCCTGGGTCATGGAGGGTGATCTGTAGCAGGCCACAATTTGCATTGCAGATTTGCCCGATGTTAGTTGCACATGAATGATCTCAGAGGTATCATGCTGCGCCATTATCCTGGAGGTGTAGGTATCCTTGATGAATATGGATACACCCCCTCCTTTTGTGTTTCGGTCCATGTTCTGTGGCCGAAACGTGTGGTATGCGTTGTAGCCCAGTAGTGCTGGGGTGCTCTCTGGAGCCTTGAACCAGGTTTCAGTTACTGCACAGATGTCGACATTCTACATACTGAGAAGTGCTTTGAGTGCATGCATTTTAAGATTTAAACTCCTGGCGTTGAGTAGCATAACCCTCAGGTTTTTGTTAATTGTGGTGTTTACGGAGGTGTTTAGGTGGCATTTATCACTGCTGTTGTTGTCTAGGCTGTTGCTGAAAGCATGTGAGGACCAGTTTACTTAGTTTATTAACAAATTAATAAGTTAACCTAAATTTAAGAAAGTGATCATGAGCTTTAGACAGTGATAAGAAGATGAATTAACTATCTTGCTGGAGCTTGGAGAACAGCTGCTATTCCACCTTCTTGAGATGAGGCAGTTGTGGTTTGGGAACATTGTGTAAATGCTCCCTGAGTACATCTCAGGGGAGGTTACCAACAAGTCCAACTGGTTAAGAGGACATAGTGCAGACTCAGGATGTGATGGAGGGATTATGTGTCTCACTAACGTAAGAATATTTGATGTTCCTACAAGATGAGCAAGAGGCAGGATAGGAATTTCCAGGCTACCATGCCCAAATAGTGTCACCACCTTATCTATCATGAGGAGGCATGGTTTAGAAAATGGATGTTTGGCTTTTAAAGACATTTGTACCACTGCATGTTCATGAGCCAATGTGCTGAAGTATTATTTTTTCAGAAGAGCTTTATCTTGAGGATGATGGTTTTATCATATCTCTTTGTACAGAATTTTTGATAAGATTTTTCTGGTTGAGTCCTATATAAATCCATACGGAAATTTTGTATTTTTCTTTCCATCTTATTTGGTACTTATCCTGGAATTTGCAAGATTGATGGCTCTTGTTAAACTGAATATTTCAGACTATACCTACAGTTTTTCATTTAACACCATGCTCATGATGTCAAAGCATTTCTAAGTCTAGTGGAGTCTAGTTTGCTGGCCTAAATGCAATATTAAAGACCTATGGGTCATTGTACATTGAAGGACCAATGTATAGAAACACTATTTCCAAAGGGAAATACACATACTTCAAGTGATGTCTTGACAAAGAGAGATTTAGATTTGCAAATATCTTTGTACAGATCTGTTTGTGTGTGTAAAGATCTTTCTGGTAGGGGGACATATACATAAGCAACTTGAAATTTTCTTTTCTTTTTTTTTTTTTTTGCACTGAAATTACAGTCAGAAATAAAATAAGATAGAAGTGATGGTTCATTAAAGAAAAAAAAAGTACTATAATGAAATGAAAACACAAATGGAGTGATATTTAGGTGGATGAAAGTATCACTCCTAGAGGGCTCAAGGTTAAAGAATGGGTTAGCTGCATTGATAAATTTGGTGCAGAATTTATGGTGTTTGTAAGATAGTCACATAAGATAAGAAAATATGAATGTAATGCTAGAAATGAACAGAGCAAGGAAGCACAGCAGTTTCAGAGAAAGTAAAAAGGGATATTGATAAAGAGGTAAACAAAATATTGGGTTGTTTTTGGGACCATTAATAAGTAAAACATAAAGGGTGTGCTGGAGAGGACTAAGATTAAGACCCTTTGGGAAAGGATAAGAGAATGTAGGAGAGGGTGATTATAGTATATATAAGATTTGAAAGCAGATATGGGAGAGATTATTTATCACAACTTTCCAGTTTTGAAAAAGAGGTATAGGATGAAAGGAGGTGAGTGGCTAGTTTATAGGGCACGTGCGAAGTAGCTGGAGACAATGAGGAAACATGCAAGGTGTAAAGTTTAGATGCAGACAGGGACTCCAGTGCTGTGATATACTTAATTGCTTACCACTCAATTAAATCTTTTTAATCTAAAAAAATTGCATCTTATAATCTTATATCTGATGTCCACCAGGAAATGGTCTTTGCAGTCACATCATCAGTGCCAAAGAGATTAAACTGTAGAGAAAGACATTCAGATATGAATCACTAAGCAATTTACTAAGTGCAGATTGGCCTTGAGAGCATGCAGGAAATATGTAGTGCTGTATGGGTAGGGGTCCTCACCATTCCCACTCAAGAAAAGGCTTCAGACTGAACACTGACTGAGCTGAGTTTTTAGCCAAGCTTCTCTGATCTCTTTCTCACCATTATCTCTTTGGGCTTCAGTAATTTCCAGTGCCCACTTGCCCATAGTTACTATACCTTTTACATTTTCACACACACACACACACACACACACACACACACACACACACACACACACACACACACACACACACACACACACACACACACACACACACGCACACACACACACACACACACACACACACACACACACACACACACACACATTCATAAACATATCAGTCCACAACCTGCAGCCTCCTGTCTTGGCTCAAGTTCATAACCTGTCTCTATCCCAGATTACCAGGCTGGAGTCCTCACAGTTATAGTTTCAATTTCATTAATAAGCCAAATAATTATAAACACAAATGCTAGTGTGCAGAACAGTTTGGCTAAAGGAGGTGAATGCCAGCAGCTTGTCGTCAGTTTACCATAACTATATTCTTTTCAATTAATAATAATCAATCAGTCAGAAATATAATACAGATGTTTTACTTACAAAAGCATAAATAAAGCAATAGAGTACAGTCAAATATTCAGAGATAAAATTGCACATTGGAACAGAACATACACTTGTTGAACCAATAAAAATACAAGTAATATTTATTTCTATAACTAGACATATTGTAGATAATTCTGACCTACAAGAGTTACTGAATCTTAAGATCAACCGTCTGAATGAACACGAGGCAGAGATATAATTGTTGACACAATCACAACTCACTAACTGAAGTGATTCTTCTACTTTACTGTTCTGATTTTCATTCCAGAGTGCACCCTATAACAGATACAATTAAACAAAAATTCCCATTTACATAGTAATGACCCAGTTTACTTGGGCAGGTTAGCTATTTCCTTAAAGAATTGGCTAATTAAACTTTTACAAATGTTTTACTTTTCTGAGTCTTGGTTGTAGATCCTGTAATTATAAGGTAGATTAATTACAGATTGCTTTAGATGTGTGCCCGGCATTCCACATCTTAGGTATAATTTCTGTTTCCCTGCAGAAGGATGTTAACATCATTGGTTACAAACTCCATATGCTTCACTATACATTTCACATAAAAAGGTCATCCTGACACATTGTCCTGCTACAGAAACACACAACCATATTGCAGATTTAATTATATATGTTTAGTTTACCTGCTGCAGGTTTTTACAAGATTTAAATGCAGCTCACATATACCCTATATTCTGACTCAGAAAACAGTGACATGTTTATATATAAATCTCACATCTCTCCCCTTTCTAGACCACAAGCAAATTTTTTTGAGATGCATTCAAAAATAAAGCTTTATGTAAGGGTGCAGTCTTCTGGAACACTACCCTGTTCCCTTTCTTGAGAAATCATCTACATTGGCATTAACAGCACCACTCCTATAGTAGGTAGTCATATTGTAGGACTAGAATGCTAACTCCAGCTAAGGAGTTTTCCATTTTGCCTGCTTGACTAATGCAAAAACTTTTAAAGGGTTATGTGCTGTTACTCTGCTGAACTTTCTACCTTAAAGTTAATATTGAAGCTTTTGCAGAGCCCAAACTATGTCCAAATAATCTTTTTCTACAAATGGACATGATTCCTCCTGGGCTGGATTCTGTGGCTGAGATATTCTGTGGGATGTTTTATTTCTGCTAAGGAAACTTGAATAAGTATATCCCCAATATATGCTTTAACATATCTACCTGTACAGTAAATGTTTGGTTGTATTCAGAACTGGAAAGCACAGAAAGTACATGCAATGTCTCTTTCAGATTTCTGAATTTCTGTTCACAGGCTGGAATCCTCCTCTCATCTGTGGTTTTCGTACTATAGCTGGAGACAAATATTCTATAGCACCCTGTTGTTCCTAGGATTGCTCTCACCTGTTTCTTCTTAGTAGCTGGTGTGTGCCATATCTGAATGGCTTACACCTCGATGAGTTCTGGCCATACCTTACCACAAATCACTCTATGACTCAGATAAGACATTTCTTCCATTCTTACGTGACACTTGTTGGCCTTAATAGTTAATTCTGCCCTTTTTAGTCCCACCAACTCCTCCTTAACATGCTGAACGTGTTCTTGATGTAGACTGCAATATCATCCAGGTATGCAAGGTTATAGTCAACAACTCCTGCTGCAGTGCAGTCTACTAGCCACTGAAAGATTGATGGACCATTATTCATCCCAAAGTGCATCTTGGTGAACCCATATAATCTAAAAGGAGTTTCCCTTACCACAGGCATAAAGGGTACCTGCCAGTAACCCTTTGTTAGATCAACAGTAGTTAGATAGTTAGCCCTAACCAACTGCTATAAGGCGTCAGCTATCCTGGGCATGCATCTGACTATATATAATGGTTCAGTTGCCTATGGTCTATGCAAAGGTTGGTGCTGCTATCTTTTTTGGCACCAACTCCACCAGGTGAGGCGCAGGGATAGTTGGACTCCTGGAACACCTCCATATCCAACATCTTCTGGAGTTTCTCTTTCCCTGTATGGTACATGCCTGAATGGGCTTCTAGGGCCTTGCATTCACATGTTCCTCTACCAGGTGGGAATACTTTGGTTTGCCAGCAAACATGTTCCTAAACTCATGTTGTACTGTCTGGATCTCCTGAGCCTTGGTAGGAGATGGCCTCTGAGAAAATCTACATCTTTTACTGCGGTATCAGACTGAGCCTCACCAAGCCCATCTACTACAAGATTCTCTGCTGATCCCTCCTGTAACCCCCTGTGTATCATGGCAGGGTTTCATCATGTTAGCATGGTACTTCTACCTCCTGCCTGGAAACTCCACCATGCGATTAGCATCACTTACCTTTGTCACAGTGGAGAAATGATCCTTCCATGCTTCCTGCAGTTTATTTTATCTGACATGAATGAGCACAATCAGTTTTTGCTGAAGAAAATACTTTGGGCTCTGGCTGTCCTATCAAACCAGATCATTTGTTGCTGTTGTGCTTGTCAGAGGCATTCTTATTTTATGCAATTTCAATACTTTAAATAAGGCTGGTCCTGAAGTTTAGGCCATATTCCACTACAGATCCCCTGTGAAAATGGCAGTCATGCTCCCATTCATCATAGATCCATAGATAGGTACTAGGCTAGCTGCGCCTGCAGGCCAGTTTTAAGCCTAGCCAGTTTCCTTTTTTGTGCCTGAAATAACCTATCCCATTTGGCTATACATTGGCCTTACCCATCCTATGGTTGATAATTGAATATTATCCCTAATAAGAATAACTGAGATCATAACATAGATAATTTGAGGGGACCCATACATGGGATAAAGCATGCAGGAGGCAGGGGGAAGTTGTGGGGTAAATTTTCTGTTTCCCATTCATAGAGCTAAGTTGCACTTGAATATGGACAGGGATGAAATTGTTTTATGTGGATGGGGAATCTGTTTCACAGCAGCAGTATCCTCTGTGAAATATGCCTCTCCCTCTAAACCATTCTACTGATGTTGCAGAAGCGGTTTAGATCCTAGACTGAGTATTTGTGATGCCAACTGATTTGCTTGATGTGCAGTAAATCCATCAGTACTGGGTTGAAGGATGCCTTGTATGCCAGACACAGGTCACCTCTTAGCAGTCTGTAGGATACCAGATATATTGACAGGGATTTGAGTCAGTCATTGTAGGACATGTTGTTTAGGCCTTGTATCCTTTTAGTAAGGTATCCCTGTGAGCATTCCAGTTCTTGCGCATGTCTGGACCATTGCATGCCAAAGTGGACATTATATTCAATAACTGACCTAATGAGGGCTGAGTAAAGGGGAACAATGACATCCCTAGATCAAGACACAATCCCATTGTTTATAAACTGTGTAATATAGAAGAACATATTTACAAAAATAGACATGTTAGTCAAAAGTAATTCACCATTGATATAAGTTCTCAAATCTTGAACAACTGGATCAGCTCTAAATCTAATTTTAAATTTTTAAATTTACCCACCGTTTAAATTTAGGGTTTTCCTCACATTATGAACATACAGCAGTCCTGTTGATTCTTGGGGCACCTCTCCAGCAGCTTGCAAATGCACTCAAAATGGTCTTTTGTGTAGAATAAACCTTTCCACTAGACCACTGGTCTGTGGATGGTAGGAAGGAATCATTAAATTATTAATGCTTCCACAAACAGACCAACAGTTCTAACATGAAGCTGGCATTTACATCTTTCAGTATTTCTTTCTGAAAACCTACTTGCTGAAGGAATTTAACAGACCATTTTACATGTATCTGCTTTGGAGGACAGAGACATCACCTTAGAGTTATAAGTAGGATGATATACATCTTACAACCAAACACTGTTCAAAGCCCAAATAAATACTAAGTAGCTGAGTTGGCAACCATCACATCCAAATTATTAGCTAGTCTTACCAAATTCAATTATTGTTCAAAAATGCTTCCTCAGTAGGGACTGAAGGGAGCTTACATATTGGCAATGTTTTCTATCAAGTTCCTACAACACTGATGCTAATATGCATGTTTCCAATAATGCAGACATTGACTCAAATGACATAAAATACTGTGTTTTAAACCAAACACAGTATTGAGAGAAATTGCTGCCCAATTAAATGAAGATTTTACTCTTCAGGAAATCTTGAATATAATTTCAATTTTTCTATAAGGTAAGACTTTGTACCTGATGACTTTGATGCCCCTAATACAAAAATATCACTTGTTATTTAGCTCTCATATTGCTCACGCTATGCAGCTACATTAAGATACATGGTATAACGGACAGATATTTAAATCAGTCCATTCCATTAACTTTGAAGTATTACTAGAAGTATTACTAGTCCATTGCTCTCATAAGTTTAGATAATACAATTTACATGACTATTTTTGGTAAAAGATTCTGCTTTGTGGCCAAAAAAGTCACTTCAAAATTCCAGACTTTATAGAATCATGACAAATGAAATATAAATATATAATGCTCTAAGCCCAGTAAAGCCTTTGACTGGTTTTATGTAGATTTGCCATCTTTGGTATCATAAACATATGCCTTGTCTGATGCCATATTGAAACTATTAAAGTTCTATATTCTTCAGCATGTTTATATATCAATGATCAGTAAGTTTCAACTACAATTAAAATGTCACAAAACAAGACTGTGTTTTGTATCCCTGCATTTCTACCCTTACTTTAGAATCACAATTTTCTAGAAGAGGTTAATATGTAAAAATTAAAATGAATCAAAATCAAAATTAAAGGTATAAAGTTAGTTAATTCTGTTATCATAACCTTCTTTTCTGATTCTATTTTTTAATACTTTGAAATCATCAGTAAAACAACCGGCAGTTTATTTCAGGGTATTAAATGCTGCTAACAATAAACTGTTGTAAACAAGATTAAAGTTGACTTAGAAAATTATAACAAGTTTAAATTTGGTCTCTTGGCAAGATCCTCTGTAATTACAATAATGATATTTCCTAGTGTTTTTTTATTTTTGCAATACTACAGTTAACCATATGTGTCTCAACATTTTTAAGTCAGCTGATAATGCTATCTTGAAATTTTGATTGAAATCTTTAATTAATAGTTATAATCCCAAACTTAGTTTCGGTGATGTCTGAGACATATACCTCTCAACCTCTTACCACAAGAAATCTGGACAAAGCCTAAAATCGCAGAGGGACAAAGGCCCAAAAATAGGGACAGATTTTAAATATTGCTCTTATAAAGTTAGAAAGTTTATAGAATGTATGTGCTTTCATTAGCACACATTTACAAAAGGATATGAAGTCTGAAACTCAAATGTATGTCATTATTTAGTTACTTCAGTCCTCAGTAATATTCCAGAAAACCACAAATGTTATGAAGAACAGACCAAAAATATGATCCAAAATTCTGGACATTTTGCAAAAATATAGACAGAGATACCAGAAATAAAGAAAAAGTAAAGCTTCCAAAATTATTTTTTTTGTATACTGTTTCCAGAGTTGTAAAATTATTTATGATCTCAGATCACTTTACGAGAACTCAGAATACTGTGACATTATGGAGCTCTTTACCTAGGGCTATTATTCTAAGGCTGACATATCTCATGTTCTTTTTCCCTTTCTAAAACAATATTTAAGCCACTTTGTTAAACTTCCCTCTTATTTTTTTTTATTTTTTATGTTTTGCATTCTAGGCACACAAAGCAGTATAAAGCATGGATCTATGTAGTGAGTTTATGCTATTGCAATTGATTTATTACAATCTAAACAGAGTGAATAATATTCCACTGAATATGACTGTGTTTTCAGTGATGTAAGACCTTTACTCATACTATATAATTGCGAATGGTGATCTAATTCTGAGCTTAGTCCTGAAGGATTAATGCCATCTTAGCAAAAACTCACTTCTCCAACTCACTCCAGTTAAGACAGTAATGTGTAAAATATTCAACTTCATTTTGATACAAAGTCTCAAAGTTTGCTTTGGTTTCTTCATGGCTTTATTACCACATAAAAGCAACACCATCTACTTTTTTTTTAGCAAAGTCTTAAAGTCTACATTTTATTCAGTGACATATATTTTGCATTACTGAATAAAGTATAAGACTGAGTTAAAAGAAATAAAAGTAGATGACCTCACATCTTAAAGTGTTTAATATTTAGAGTGCTGTTTGGAGCTTTTCTCCCTGGGCCTCCGCCGAAAATGGACCTACGTCCAGTCGGACACTCACGGTCAACAAATGTAAATAAATAAATAAATAAATTTACCTCAACTAGCTCTAGATCTCGAAAAAATGTAAATGCATTGTTACCCTACTCCAAACATATACATGAGCAATTTATGTCACTGCATAATGCCAGCTTGATTCCATATAAACCAGTTATGCAAGCAATCATTTCCCTAATGCTTTTTGAGCTACTATATCAAATCAATTGAAGACTAATTCCATATTTTTGCAATTGAAGTCTTATTCAACCAATATGAACTTTTTTGGATAATCTAATAGATTATTTAATTATTACAAATAAAGATGACTGCACACTGTATAACAGTTTGCTGGGTAAACTGATTTTGTACTATGTCACTGAAGACAACTATCTGTTAAGTTTGCTTTCAGCTTGAGAAAAGCCTTTGTCACTACACAGTGGTTAGATAGGGAAGAAACTTCTCTTAATCTTTAGTGTATCTTTGTAAAGCAATGATTACTGTCACTCCTTCATCTCTAACACATACAACAAGAAGACTGGGGTTTCGTTTAGATGCTTTAATACATAGAAACACATCAAGATGGATAGCAGCATCATTAATTGCGAATGAATTAGTTAACAGACAGACCTTATATACATACATGCTTACATCTCAACAGCTAACTACAAAATAGTAATCAGACTTGCACATTCTCAGTATTTATACACTTGTGCAAGCCCTTGGAGAGCTTCTTAAAGTATATACTCACATATTGATCTACAATTACCATCTTGGAAATATTTCTAGAAATTATTATGTGTCACAGAGAAATGTCCTTATATCTGGAAGAATCTTAATATGCTGATTGTAAAAACTAACCCAAACATTTAATTGACCAACCTTATGTATTTATAGTTTAGGCTCTTTTACTTATACATTTGCTGTTTACCTGAAATACTTTTTCTAGTCAAAGTGTGTTTCATTTTAATAGATACTTATTTTAAATATTTATATGAACTCCTACTACTGTTTAAATACTTCCAAAAAGCTGTCAGATTTTCAGGTAATCTCTGTTTGTGATATACATAGGGCCATGTGCTTATTTGCTACTTAAAAAGGACAACTTCAGTTGATTAGTTTTGGGCATTAGCTATGTATTTCATAATTTCAACATTTTGCTGCATGTTATTGTGCTTGTACAGTGGTTAGTGTTGTCGCCTCACAGCAAGAGGTCCTCTGGTTCGATTCTCGGCTGGGGTGCCTTCTGTGCGGAGTCTGCATGTCCTCCCTGTGGTCATGTGGGTTTCCTCCAGGTGCTCCAGTTTCTTCTCACATCCCAAAGACATGCAGTAGGTGGATTGGACACTAAATTGGCCATAGGTGTGAGTGTGTGTGTGTGCGTGCGTGTGTGTGTGTGTGTGTGTGTGTGTGTGTGTGTGTGCGTGTGTGTGTGTGTGTGTGTGTGTGTGTGTGTGTGTGTGTGTGTGTGTTTGTGTGTGTGTGCCTTCTGTGGAAGGTTGGGCGCTGGGCTGGCAACTCGACACAGTAAAACTCCACTGCCAATCATGAGCAGACAGATAATCCACTGTAGCGACCCCTAACCGAGAAAAGCCGGAAGAAGAAGAAGACTGTATGTTATTATGCATTGAAAAAAGATTTGGGAAAAAACTAAGATTGTTCAAAATTTGCTTCTAGAGAATATAAGAATACTTAAGATGGACTCTTGGCATGACATTAAAGATATTTTGACAGATGTTGAAGCTGCCTTGTAGAATAGACCCTACAACATAAATAATATTATCATTGTTCATTTTTGTTTTAATATACTAAGTCATTGTCTTTGTTTTGTCACTAGACATATCAGTTTGGATTGCTAAATAAGAAAGCATTCATTCTTATGTATTCTCATGTTATTTCAGTGTGTCAGTTCTCCTGTTAATCATCTCTGGTTCAAGTTTGAAGTTGCAGACATTGATAACCTGTTGTGTTCAAATGTCATTGAGTGCAGTTCTAGTGTAGAATTCATGACTGGACAAGACAGTGTTTGAGAATGACAGTAAGACAAAACATTTCTCAACATACTTAAAGATTCCTCATTTGCTTTGTGCTGCATTTTCTTTTAAATATTTAAATATATGCAGTAAGCACAATCACATGAAAAGACATAATAGAGAGAGAATAATACAAAGCAACAATGTCAGTGGTACAACAGGTAGCAAACTCACCTTTGGTGCAGAAGCTTGTGAGTTCTACTCTCACACCAGGTAGACCATTTACTGATACTGCAGTGTATCATAAAGGGGCTGTGCTGTTCTTCAGATGAAATATTAAACTGCTTTACTAATACACACACATATACATACATCTCTCTCTCTCTCTCTCTCTCTATATATATATATATATATATATATACACACACACACACACACACACGTACACAAAACAACAAAATCTGTTTACACATATTCATAATTTGTTCATCCCTATTAGACCCCCCCCACTTCTTTATCCATAACCATCATCTGATTTTACTTAATATTGTTGATAAAATCCATTTACCATTAAACATAATTTAATTTATTCCTTCATTCCATATAACCCATATAACATCAAGTAACTTTTAATCTATTCTTTAAACATGTTCTTTACCTCTGTTCTTATAACATCCATATTTAATCATATCCATGTTTATTTTATCCACTTCTTTTATATCTTTGAAACAATCCTCTTTACATAGTTTTCACAATAACATTTTTACTCTTTTACATTTCAAAACAGAAGTTCAGTAGTTTCTTCTTCTTGACAATGTAAATATATTCGATCACATTTCTTTTTATATGGAATATTTCCTTTTACTGGCAATTTATTTACTACCAGCCTCCACAAAAAATCTTGACATTTTTCTTTCTGAGTACAACATTTGCTTTTTATTTTTATAGCTTTATTGTTTCATCTGTTAGATTTCCCCATGGTTTTACATAGTAATGTTTTATCATTATCTTCTTATACCATAATTTTCTTTCTTTTGCTATATCATTAATGTTTTTTCCACAAAAATATTTTTTCTTGGTAACATTTTATTTCCATATTTATACACTCTTTATCTCTTATACTCTTTTCTTCCATACCCCAATATACAATTTTACTACTAATCTCTCATCTTTTTTATTTATCCACTTTAACACTTTATACAAATTTAATGAAGCAGTATATACCACTGGGTTAATTAATATTAAACCTCCTTCTTCTTTATTTATACATAAAACCCATCTTTTATACAGGGTTTAATCTAGAACTGCATATAAATTAAAAATATATGCAATAATTCCTTTTCAAATACTGTCAACATAAATACACTTGTTAAGTATGGTATTTTCCATCAGTACTGAATTTATCAAATAAGACTTTTTTTCTAAATGATAATTTATTGTTCTCCAGAAAAGACAGGCTTGTTTTTATTTCTTTTATTGTTTCCCCCATCGAAACCTACTTACATCTTTACTACCAAATGGTATACATAAAACTGTAATTTCATTCATTGTAAAATATATACCCCCAGTCTTTACTACATCACCTAAACCTTTACTTTTCATTTTATTTAAAGCCATCTATATCACCTCTATGCACTCATTTGTGTAAAGTATTACTTCTTTTATCCAAATTTTGTTTTTGCAATTATTATAATCTCACATGCATATGTTAGCAGAACTGGAATTCTTAACCGTTCATGTGTTATATATCCCACCTCCTTCATTTTGTAATTTATTTCACATGGTATCACATTCATAACTAATGAAAAGAGTATACAGCTCATTGGACATCCCTGTCTTACACCACTCTTCATATGTACCTCTTTGCTTAACCAACCATTTGCAAATAGTTTTACTTCATTATTACTATACATTGATGTGCATACTTTCCTAAAATTCTCACTTATATTTTATTCTTTCATTTTTACACAGATGAGTTAATGTCCAATCATGTCAAATGCCTTATTAAGGTCTCATATCATGATTCTGCTTCTTTCTTTCAATTCAGAATATCATCCACCACTTCTCTATCATTAATAATTATTGCCAACACTTCCCCTTTATTTTATTTATTTGTTTAATTATTTTACATTTGTTTCCCAGGAAAGTTCAACTGGATCTTCCATAATATTTTCCATTTTAGTTTCAAATCTCTTTTGTATTATTTTCATACATTCTTATTATCATTATTATTTAATACTATCGATCTCCCAGTTTTTTAATTGACTTTTATCTTCCTTCTTCCATATGAATATAAGTATTCCACTACATAATTCTTTATACATAAAACCTTCATTTAACCATTCATTCAAAATCTTTAACTTTTTTGCCAATCTCTTAAATTTGTATTCATTTCATACCCTAGTCCATCTAGGTGTACAGACAGATATGTATTTACTTGTCCTAACACTTTATCTAGTTCACCTAAATAAATCTCTTTTTCCAATTATGTATTCTCTTTTTCTTTTAACTTTTTTAATTTCCATGTTTTATTCACTACTTTCTTTTCTCTTTAAACATTTCTTGTAAATATTATACTACAGTATTCATAATATTTTTCTGAGTTCTTTCTATTTGTTCTTTTATATTTTTTATTTCTCTCGTTACACTACCATATTCATTTACTTATCTGCTTAAGTAATTCAATACTTCTTTTCTGTTTCATTGTAAAAATACATTTGCTTATATAACAATTATTGTATTTTTTATTTCTTTCATATCATTCTTTTTCTTTCTCAAAATACTTTCTATAATTATATTATAAATCTTCCAATGCATCATTTGTTGTTTTATAATATTCTTTCTCTAATTTTCATCATATTGCCACTATGAAAAATGTTTTTTTACGATTTTCCTTAAATATCATCCACCATTCAGGCCAATTTTTATAAAATGTTCTCATAGTAATATGATCTTTCCATAATTGTATTACTAATCTCTTTCATTTTCCATTCCATGCTTTCTCACTTATCCTTTTTATTCCTTTGACTATTTTATATATATTCCTTGTTTTCCTTTATCCCTAGCCATATTGGAAGATGATCAGAAAATATTGTTTCAACTACATCTCCTTCTCCTATAACTAAACCTTCTGATACTATAAATAATCTATTTCAGTGCTATAAAAAACCCTTTTGTAAGTCTATGAATTTTTGTCTCAAAGTTTTAACTTACCACATCTTATAACGTCTAACATTTTTCTTATATCATTTCCTTTCTTTTTACACTTGCCTCTTAAATCACAATTAAGGTATCTTGTTATTATAATATTCATATTTGTCACTACATAGTCTAAAATCTGATAAAATAAGTGTTCCCTTTCTTTACAATTAGTATAAGCATATAATGTTATAATTCTGTACACTTGCTCTTTCCATTTTACATCTAGATGATTAACCTTCTCATGTTTGCTAAAGTTACATCTAATATCTTTACCATTTTTCTACAGAATACAGCTATTCCATAATATCTCTCATTTACCAAATTCAAGATGAACTTTCCTCCCCAAAGTTTCTCTGTTTACAATTTTTCTTCATTTGTTAAAAATATTGGGCAGTATTTATGAAGGCTAACATGGAAATTAATACTTTGTTAGACTTCATAACACCTTTTTCCCAAACTAAGCCCCATTCTCTATTCAGGAATAGGGCTTAATATCCATGGCGCAGTGCTGAGTGGTGCACATGCATGCACAAATGTGCTGAGACCCAAAAACCCATGTTGGCATGCAAATGAAGTACATGCCTACCACCCCAGCCCACTGTTACCTAGTAACAAAACCAGGTTGTGACTCAGCAACCTGGTGTGAGTCCGTGTTAGCTCCATGTTATGTACAAGGAAATTTGCCTCATACATGAGCTAACATGGAAGTTGAGCAAGGTGAAAGACATTAAAAGTTGGCTTTCCTTAATTATATTTAAATTCTATTTTGCGTGAAGTTGCGCAGAACTTAAACTCATGCAAACAAGCCTATTTAAATAAATATAGATTTTTATTAAAAGATTAAACTGTTAACAGGGAAAAGTCCCCTTTAATGTGTAAGATCTGTGCTATCCATCTTCATCATGGCCGGAGCTGTGTTGCATCCATGTGGATAGGGTGGAGTGGGTGTGGTGGGCAGTAGATGTACCTGAATCAACCTGGAGGTGTAGAAAACAGTGTTGTACCACCGTGTAAGCTAACATGGTGGTAGGCAGCCATGGGGGAGTATGGGCAAATGTTATTTTATTTTTACTGGTGTTGTTCTGTCATTTTTTTTTTGTTTTTTTTTTCTTTCTTTATTTTTTTAATCTCCAGACAGTTTTTAAATATTGACCTTACAAACTTAGAAAGTTGATAGAATGACAGATTTTGCATTAGCATGGATATTCATGAAGAGTATGTGTCCTGCAACTGACATGCTAATATTTGATGCAGTGATATATATATATATATATATATATATATATATATATATATATATATATATATATATATATATAAATGTAAAATGGTTCTATGTTTATTTTTTTCCAGTGCAGTTGAAGTTTAAGCGCAGCTGAGTGGGACTGTGTGCCATGGCACTTTGCTCAGCACTGCTTAAAACAGTATGAAGAACTATATAGAAATGTATAGCTGAAATCCTTGCTGGCAATTTAACTCAGTGGTGAGAGTTTTGGCTTTATGTATAGTAGGAGTACGGTTCAAATACCAAGACAGGTAATTCAGCTTTTACACTTTTGGGAAAGCATTGTTAAATTATTTTTTTTTATTTTTAATGATGTAGTAAATGATATTTGTTAACCAGGAAAGTGCAGCTGGCCAACCTTCCAGTGTCAGTAGATATGTGATGTGAAATCCCCTATGTGAACACAATTGTCCCAGACAGTACAGTCACACCCCAAAGTAATGTAATCAAAGCACATAGGGGGATGTCATGTAAAGCAAAATATATGCACTTAATACTATGTCAGTGAGGAGTAATTAATGTCCAATTCATTAATTGCCTTTAAATGAAAACTGAGCAATGCTTAGCAGTGCCTAGCTCTGCTTAGCTGGTTTGAGCATAACTGTAAGCAGTATTCAGTCCAATTAAGTGGATTTGCACACTGCTAAGCACTGCTTAGCATTTCTAAAGCCAGCTAGGCAAGGATGTGTGTCTGAGGTTGCTTAGCTGGCTTAAGGAAAGATAAGCATGCTCGTGTACAAGGGAGGTGTAGATCTGCTGACAAGTGTTTACATTTTAGCAGCGTATTTGTGTGGCATGGCGTGGGGCTTAAAACACAGGAAATTTTAAAAAAAAGCAAACACCTTTAGAAAAGGCAATCAACTAGAAATGACAAATAATCCTTCTGGCACTCACACTGGCCCATTCAAACCCCTCAGTAATGCAGCTGGCAGGTGGAATGTATTAATAATTAGCTAATCACACAGCCTGCATTGGAGCACACCAGCATAAAGTATGCAGACACCCTTCAGTCTGTTTTATTCACATACTCTGCACCATTGGAGTACACACTTGGAAATGTTTACTGACAAAATGATATGGGCTGCTGCTGCTTTGTTACATCTCTATGTGCTACAGACTGAGGGCAGTGATGCTGACAACTGGCCCAGACCAAGGAGGAGAAGAGTGTTCAGACCCAGGATAACCTTTCAGAGGCTACATAAGCTGAAGATAGTAGAGAGCTACAGGGTGGACTGGGGCATACTACAGCAACTCACAGAGCCTTACTGGCCTCACCTCAGACCCAGAGCCAACAGAGGGGAATCCATCCCAGTGGAAATAAGGGTATGTGTAGTCTTAAGAATACTAGCTACAGGTACTATCCAAAGACCTACAGGGAACATCATGGGGGTCTCACAGGCATCTGCATCCAGGGTACTCCACCAGTTCCTGGATATCATGCTAAGACATGCCAGTGAGCACATTTATTTCCTCAGCACCTCTGAGGAGAGGACCGGCAATATGTGCCCTTCCACCATGTAGCACACTACCCAGAGGTACTGGGTGCCTAAGGTCCACATCAAAGCATCACTCGGTAAAGAGGATATAGAGTGTACATCAACAGCAAGGGCTATCCCTCCATCAACTGCCTGGTCATGTGCAATGCCCAGAGCATTATCATTAATGTGTGTGCTGGCAGCCCAGGAAGTTATCATGACTCCCACATCTGGCATGCCTCACAGGTGTACCAGGCATTTTTCGGGGGGGGGGTATCCCGTATGGCGATCTCATGGGGGATGCTGGCTATGCACTGGAACCATGGATAATGTCCATCAGAAATGCACACACACCCACTAAATAATGCCATAATGAAGCACATGCACAAACTAGGAACATTGTAGAGCATATGTTTGGGCTGCTCAAGTCACGGTTCCACTGCCTTGACATATCTGGTGGAGACCTGCAGTACTCTACAGCCACATGCACACATGTTCATAGTATGTGCCATTCTACACAATATGATCCTGCGGAAACAGCTGCGGCAGGAACATTATAGGGAAGGGGCACACAGCCCCCCACCATTGCCAAGATCCCAACAGGCACAAGGGGACTCAGAGGAGGAACCCTCTGAGCCTGCCACTGTAGACAGATGTAGGCATGCCCAGTATGCATGGCCTTGGCAAAGAAGCAACATAGAGCACATACACTGACACCCTAGGGACCCAGGGACTGACACCTCTCTCTGACTTTCACACACAGTAAAAGGGACGCCACACACATCACACTATCTGTACCTTACCATGTATAGGCTGTGTACAGCATTTATCTGAAAGAGTCAGCCCTGAAATACCATCCTCACAAGTGCCACAGGCACAAGGTAAGTCACTCTTCTTAATAATAAATGAATGGAGTAGTACGTTGTGGTAGCATATCTATAGTATCACTGCATGTATGCAAGGGAATGGGGTAGCCTACTGGGATAGAAGTAGATAACTGACAGCTATGTGGGACAACAGGAAATGTCCGCTCATTACTGGCTTCCCCAGAGTATGCAGTAGTCCCCTAGGTGAAAAATCTCACTGCAGTATAGGTGGGGAACTAACAAACTGGGGGGTCATAGGTCACATGCATGGATGTCAATGTTGGGGTCCCATAAACATCCATCAGCCTCTCCCAGTAAGTCAGCTGTAGAAAACCATAAAGAAATGTCTGGCAAAGGCCCACAAATAGGACAATGATGAAATATTCCTATTATTGACTTACACAGCGATATCACAGCAGGTCTTGCAGTTGCATTATGTCTCTGAAGGGTAAGAAGTCTGAAACTCAAATGTCTGCCATTACATTCTAACATTCGGTCTTTAGTGATATGCCAATATTCTCCAAAACAGTCACAGCACTATGCTAAATGGAACCAAAATGTAAAGCCAACATCTGCACAGTCTGTGCAAATGTGTACAGTTGACAGGTGTGCCCTCCTCAACCCACCTGTGTTCCCATACAAATGCAGTAACATTTATGTTTGTAGGGTAATAGCAGCAGAGCACACATTCCCAGGGCTGTCCCAATCAACTTGATAACTTGTTGCATGTCCACAATATGCAGTGGTCAATGTATATGCATGGTTAATACTGTCAGGATGTGAGCAGCGCTTACTCTTGGCTGTTGTGGCTTAGTGGCCTAGGTACAGTACTGTGGTTGACAGGGTCCATGTTCCAAGACTTTCTGTGCCAACTATTATGCATGTCACCTACACCTATGGTAAGAGTTGTACACACTGTCCAGAAGTCAATATCAGTTACTGCAGGAAAGTTGGACAAGTCAAGGAGAGGGGGCCACACATATGGACAGTACACAGCTCAGAGTAACCTACACAGTGCCTAGTAGGACAGCAGGTACCTGAAAGTCAGTGTACTGCCAGGTTATAAATGGCTGCCACCTTACTGTGTCAGCACTGACAAATCACTGGCCACCATCCATACCCCTGGAATGACAAGCTGTCACAGAAGGACCACAAGTATGCCTTGTATATCTTTTCTGCTTGTCCTAACATTGTATTTGCCTGCCAAACTATTTTCAAAACAAGAAAGGTTATATCAAAACATCAATGGCAGACAGTGGAGAAGCAGATGTCATACCCATAAGAAAAAGCAAGCAAATACCAAACCGGTCTCCCAACTGTCTATGTTTGGCAGAACATTATTAACACCCTGTTCCCATGTGTGGGCCTATGTCTGACTGTCATGTATGGGCCTTTCCAGATGTCAGTCTGTGACAGTTTGACAGCTAGGCCAACATGTAGCCTCATAATAACATAGCAACACAAACTCTCTGAGGACCACAACAGATGTAGTGGCGCAATGATGGACAACCTGCGAAATAGGTACACTCAGAGGTGTGAAGTCCATAACCCTGTGTGTGTGATGTTACAGCGTCTACTCTGCTCACACCAGAAATACAAATACATAACAGCAGCCACTGTGGACAAAACCTGTGACTGGACTACAGAAGGACAAAGAAACACACATAAGGGGAAGGGGAACCACTGAACAGACAAATGGAGAATGTGCACACCAGAACAAATTCTGCAGTAACATAGGTTCCCTGCAGTATATGGAGTCAGTAAACATCACCCACAACTACACAACACACACCCACATAAGTGGAGGTCCTCAACAAAACAAAACCCAAACAAAAGACACCTCAGAGGCAAAAACACGAGAACTCCATAAACCTCCACACCACAGACCATGCATAGTCCACACACCCAGTGTCTCCCAACTACTAAGGCCTT
This sequence comes from Protopterus annectens, assembly GCF_019279795.1. Classification (NCBI taxonomy): domain Eukaryota; kingdom Metazoa; phylum Chordata; order Ceratodontiformes; family Protopteridae; genus Protopterus; species Protopterus annectens. The sequence goes on from NC_056743.1 coordinate 1,759,073,481, forward strand.
ACCATAAACCCAACATATTACTCATAGGAGACTCCACTATGAGGCACATAGATGTGCCTCTCACCAGGCTGGATAAGGAGAAAGTCATGCTTACTTGTTTGTCAGGTGCCAGAATCCGCCATATCACACATGCACTCAAGTCACTCCATAACAGTTACTGTTATGACTCTGTCCCAGTCCATGGCGGTGTGAATGACATCAGATGTACCTCCCTGAACTATAGGAAGACAGACATGATTCAACTTGCTGAATATGTGTCCCATGCAGGTATGTCTCGAGACTTAAGCAGCATTCTACTGTCACCCAGAATGATGGTGCACTACAAACAGAAAATGATTGTCAGTATAATTGGCTTACTTACTGGTGTCATCCCAGGCAGATCCACTGCCTGGCAACCTGGGAACATATGATCAACAGACCATGCTGCTTTGATAGAGATGGCCTGCATCTTTCTCACTTGGCCTGCAGGCCTCTGGCAAAGGCCCTTGCCTCCCCCAAAGTGCCATTTTAGGGAAGGTCATGGGGTCCATACTACCAACATAAAATACTCAACAAAGCAAAAATTAAAGGCCATCCCGTTAAACGCTAGGAGTCTAAACAGAAAACTGCACCCATTACAAGCAGTCATAACCTGGGCCACAGCTGCAGAGAGCAACCCATCCTTACCTGGTCACTCATCCTATCACACAGTCAGATGCTAAAATGTGGGCAGCAAAGCCAAAGGAGGTGGAGTATAAATATATGTTAGATAGACACACACCTCCGGGCTGGTCAAAGAGTGACACACACGAGACCCTCCAAGTGCAGTTAACCATTGACAAGACCCCTATGCAAATTGTAGGTAGCTACAAGCCAACATATCTGACTCAGTATACCCACCCCACATATCTGGCCCTCTACAAATCTATCAAGATTCAACCCTTTACCTTGATCCTGGCTGACTTTAATTACCCAACCATTGATTGGAAAACCAACCATGCCAGAACAGAAATGCACAGAGATTCCCCCATGTTATCAACGTTAAATTCTTAGGACAGCTACTTGATATCCCCACAAGATGTGATACATATGTTGGACTCGGCAGTAACCCAACATGATTACCACTGCAGCACCCCTACAGTATCATCTTCCCTGGCAACAACCCACAAAAAAGCAGTCATGCTCAATATCACCATCTCTCCTGACCCCCTTCTAGCCATGGTAAAATGAAAATGTCTCCCAAGCTGATCACAACCACCAGAGGGATGGTATAAACAGCTGAACAGCCCCCTACCCCACTGGAGGAACAGGCACCAGTATCCAAATGCACAGATGTACTATACCAGCATATATATATATATATATATATATATATATATATATATATATACACATATATATTGTACACAAAGGTACTATACCAGCATATATATATATATATATATATATATATATATATATATATATATATATATATATATGTGTGTGTATATACTATACCAGTATATATATATATATATATATATAAATCTATATATATATAAATATATATATATATATATACCCCAACTCAGTATCAACTTACATGGTTTCCATCAATTTATAACATCCCCCGCACGTTTCCATACAAACTTATCCAGCTCCACTATTGATTGGATTCTTACTAACTCCCCCCACCTTTACCATAGCCCCACTACCCAACCCAACAGCTTAAGTGATCATCTCCCCACCTCCATTCTATGGCACTCAACCCATTCACACAAACCTCACCTCTATAGAGACTGTCACAAGCTAACAACTCATTATTTAATGCCATACTGTCTAGTTTTGATTGGTCCATCTTTAGACACATCCCTCTAAATGACGCAGTCAACAAGTTCAGCAGCATCTTTCTCAACACTCTGAACTCCCTTGCTCCCTCCAGAAAAATTAGAATCAAAACAATCTATGCTCCCTGGCTCTCTAAGGATACTCAATCACTTATGCATAAAAGAGATAACACCTGGAAAGCATGACAAAAAACTAAAGAACTCCCCCTACTTAATAAATACAGAGAACTACGCAACTTAGTAAAAAAACTAGTCAATAAAGACAAAACATCCTACTATAACTCTGCTCAACTCCTTAACAAATCCAATCCCCATAAATTTTGGTCTGATCTTAACAAAATCCTATCTCCTGGCTGACCTGCTAATCCCTCACCATACCTTGACAAATTTCCACTGGAAACAGCTACTCTCCTCAATAAACACTTTATTGACACAATCCAAAACCTCACCCCACCCAACTCCAACATAACTACTACACCTAACCTGCCCGACACTCATAAACAATACCTCTTCTCTTTTCAACCTGTATCTGCTTCATACATTAAATCACATCTGCTGAAACTTAAGCCATGCTCTCCCTCTACTGACAACCTCCCTCCTACATTTATCAGACTTGCTGATGAATCCATAGCTTATCCCATATTTATTCTTATTAATAGATCTATCCAAGAAGCTACAGTCCCTGTCATCTGGAAATCTTTTTGTTCACAATCCCCCTCCATAAAGGAGGCAACTCCACTGACCCTTCTAACTATCATCCCATTGCCATTCTATCCCCCCCTCTAAAATACTTGAGAAATGTATTTACTCACACCTTATAAACTATCTCCTCTGGAATAACTTTCTCACTCCCTCTCAACATGGATTCCGGCCTAATCACAGCACATCAACAGCACTCCTATCTTTCACTCACGCCATAGCTGAAGCTCTAGAAAACAATCAACTTATATCCTGTCTCATCCTTGACCTTTCCAAAGCTTTTGACACTGTCTCTCACTCCATTCTGCTTACTAAACTTGCTAACCTCAATCTGTCCTCTACCACTCTTGCTTGGTTCTCCAGCTACCTCTCTAGTAGGCAGCAATCAGTAGTGGCTCTCTTCCTGCTCTCCCTATATCTCAGTCCCAACTGGAGTTCCACAAGGCTCCATTTTGGGCCCTCTTCTGTTTAACATCTTCACAAATGTACTGTATATGTCTTGTACAAAATCTTCCCTCATCCAACATGCAGATGACTCAACACTCGTATCTATCTCCAGCAATATCACTGAACTCCATACCCTCTCCCAACAGTTTTTCCTAGCCACTGAAAAGTGGTTATCTGATAATCTACTGATTCTTAACCCTAAAAAGACCAAACTATTGCTTTTCCTTCCGCGATCTCTCTCCTACCATAAATCTACTTTTTCTATTATATCCTCTAACAACACAATTATTAAACCTGAACCCCACACAAAACTCCTAGGTGTCATCATTGATGACGAACTTAAATTCAACCTACATCTACTACAATGTATAAAACAAAAACACACCAAAAACTTGGCATGCTATATCGTAACAGAAAATTTCTAACTTCTAATGCAAGACTCATCCTGCCTCAGGCTTTCCTCCTTCCCTCTCTTCTCTATGCTGCCCCAGTCCTAACCAATATTCAGTCCACAACCATGAACAAACTTCAACAAACCTATCACAAAATTGCTAGATTCATTACAAACTATCCATATAATTCTCATTACTGCCATGCCTTTAACTCTCTACAATGGCTTGAATTCCCGCAACTACTGCTGCTATGACAATTTCAAGTTATACACGCTCTGCTATACAGACCATCTTCCTGTCCAGCTCTCTCATCACTGGTCACCACTTATTCCCCTTCAAGGACCCTCTGAACCTCTAACCAGCAACTTTTGACTGTCAATCAACCAAAGAAAAATGTAGGCAAACTTATTTATGAATGCTCTGTATCCCTAGCCTAGAGCAAACTTCACTTAAACATATGTTCCACTATACACCCATCACACTTTAAAGAGGAGCTCAAATTTCATATACTAAATAACAAAACCTGCCTCTGCATTTATCCAACTTAACCCCCCAACCCAGCTGGAGTTTCAGCTTTCTCACCCTTTGCACTTAGTAAACAATTTCTAGTTTACTAGCTACCCAATGTATATAACTGAATGTTCTCTGAAATTTCATGCTGTTGTTGATCTTTTATCATTTGTAGGTATGTCCTATTGTAAAATTGTAAACTATGTAATTACTTTTCTTAATTTAAAAGCTTTGTTTTTCTTTTATCTACTGTTAATTTTACTGTATGTAACAGGAGCTTTTTCCCTTGGGTCTCCCCTGAAAATGAGCCTTTGGACCAGCTGGACCAACCCGGTTAACAAATGTCAATAAATAAATAAATATATATATATATATATATATATATATATATATATATATATATATATATATATATGTGTGTGGAATCAGGAATACCTGACAGGACATTATCATCCTCAAGGGAGAATAAACCTCTCTGGAAACATCTGCAATAAAGGAACTACATAACAAAATGATAACATTGCTGTCCAGGACCGAGAAGGAGCAGGTGCACAATTGCAAGTAATCTCTCCTTAGCCTGAACAAACAAATAAGAGCACCAGTGAAACCCTCTAAAGGGAAGTCTGAGTCCAAATTGCCCACATCAAAGACAGGCAATCATAAGGCCTTCATCACATATGTCTGCATTCCCAAAGGAAGCTCCCAGATCTGTGCAGAACTGGTGGTCAAGGACACCACATACACAGATGCTGTAGATATAGCCATATCTACTGGCTGATATATTCAGCGGAAATGTTTCCCTTCTGTCCCCCCATCAGTGAAGCAAGACATCCTCAATACCTAACCACCCAACCCTTATCACTAGGGAACAGGGCATCACTGCCCTCTCAAAGCCAAGAAGACGGCCTCCATGGGACATGAATACATCCCGGGCTGCAACCTACATGAACTCAGGCATGAAACGGCAGCACCATTACTCTTCCCACCCAACCAAAGCCTGAGTACTGCTTCTGTTACAGCCAAGTGGTGGACAGCCACTGTCATCCCTTTACACAAAGGTGGAGTGTTCACCCATCAGTAAATTAAAGATGCATCAACCTAACTAGCCTGAACTGCAAGGCCGTGCAATGGATTTTCATGGACCTCATTAACAGGGACATTGGCACACTCCAAATAGCTGACCTCACACAATCTGCCTTTGTCAAGGGGAGGTATGTCAGTGAAATCTGGTTGACTTTCCTGAAACAACCACAATAGGCATGGATGAGGGAAAGATGGTGCACACCGGCCACCTTGACTTGACAAAAGCCTCATACAATATTCCCCACTTGGCCATAGGTTCATAGGTTCATAGGTTGGTACTAGGCTATCAGCCCTAGGGCCTATACAAGCCTAGCCATAACAATTCCCTGGCTATTTCTTCCCACACTATTTACTTCCCTGGACCCCTGTCTAGCAGGGTAACTGATGTGATCCCTGGGGTGAATTTCCTTTCTTCCATCCGATCGTCAACATTCCTTTTGAAGAGGGCCAAAGAGGTGCTCTGCTTAACATGTATGGGCAGTCTGTTCCAGAGTCTATGGAATCTCTGAGTCAGGAACTTATCCCTCCAGCATGTTTTGTTTATTGTGATTACAAGGTTTAGATACCTGGCATGTGTGGCTCTGAGGTACTGGGATTTCTTTAAGTGTAGCATGTCCAACAGCTCTGGGTTTGACATGGCCTTGTATGTTACGCAGAGATCGCCTCTGAGTAGACGATATGGAACAGAGTATAGCTGGAGTTTTAAGGCGGTGAGTGTAGCGCATCTGATTTAGGCCTGTGATTCTTTTAGTGAGGTATTTCTGTGGCCTTTCTAGTTGTTGCAGATGTCTTGAGAGGTACACACCAAATGGGGCATTGTATTCTATAATGGGTCTAATGAGGGATGAGTACAGTGGGACAATGACCTCCTTTTTTCTGGATGAAAAGCCCTTAGTGATGAGGTGTGCCACATAGAAGGATTTCCTGACTGTTGTAGCGATGTGGTTATCAAAGGTGAGACCACTGTCCACCTGTGGCCCTAAGTCTCTGATCATACTTTCGGTGTTTAGTGTACTGCTACCTATGTGGTAATTCATGGGTACATGTTTTTTCCCAAAGGGGATGACTATACATTTCTTGGCATTGAGCTTGAGCCCATGGCTCTAGCTCCAAGCATCTGTTTCTGTAAAGCCCTTTTGTAGAGCATCCACATCATATGGGGTTTCAATAATGGCTCCCAGTTTGCAGTCATCTGCAAACTTTGTTAGCCAGAGTCTGTTAGTGTTGGACTGTACTTCAGAGAAGTAGATGCCAAACAAGAGTGGTCCCAGGACTGAACCCAGAGGTACTCCACGTGTCACTTGTCTGGAGCTGGATTTAAAGTCAACTACTTTTACAGTGTGGGTTCTGCAGTAAGCCAGTTGGCAACCCATTGAGTGACGTAGGGATTAATGCCCAGCTTAGTAAGTCTATCTATGATTTCAGAGTGGGGGATGGTGTCAAAGGCCTTGTCGAGGTCCAGATAGGTTGTGTGGACTGCCTTACACTGGTCCACGGCTCTGGAGACTGATTTGAAGAAGTCAGTCAGGTTCAGGAGACAAGATCTGCCTTTCATGAACCCAAACTGTGTGGGCTCCAGTGTTTGAAGGTTGCCAATGTCTTTGTTTATAAGTTCCATGATAATACGTTCCATAGTACATAAACTCTGTCAACTAGGCATCAATCCATATGTTACCAGATGGGTAGCAAAATGGCTCATTTATAGAACCCACCTAATCATAATAGGGGGTAGTACACCTGTAATGAGTGGCATACCCCAGGGATCAGTCTGGGGGCCTCTGGTATACAGGATATACTTCCCTGAGGTGCAGACCAAAAACACTGGCATATGGCTGAGCAAGTTGGCAGATGAGTGCAAGCTGGGAACAGTCATCCATTCCTAAAGTGATGTGGACATCCTTTAACAGGATCTCACCAAAATAAATGACTGCTGCCAGAAACATGGCCTCAAGCTGAATACTTGAATATGCATCATCATCTCCTTTAGGGAGACTGACGTCTCCACATATTATCACATTAATGACAATGTCCTACATATACAATCAGTAGTGAGGCATTTGGCCACCCAGGTAGATAGCAACCTGAATTCTGACCACCATGTTGCTTCCGTTGTACAGAAAGCTTCATAGATGGGCCAACTCGAAAGTAAGGGTATCTCAGCCAGGGACAAAGAGGTCATAATATCCATGTATTCTAACCTTATAAGGCCAATTATTTTGCACAACACCCCCTTCAATATGTACCTCACAAAGCACATGCAGCAGCTGGACAGGGTCTATATTATATAAACAAAGCATTAAAATGTCGACTCACCATTGATCAACCCCTATTTCTTGAAACTGCAGAACATCGAACCCTCAAATCACTGATTTCTTTCCAAGGGAAAGAAATCAGTAACCCAAACACACACAAACACACTGCATTACAACAACCACTATTAAAGTGAGGGGCTTTGCCCCCCCCACACCTCCCAATGTGGGGGTCTGTGCCCTCCACACCCCCCTAACTAAATATACTAACTCTGAGATCGCACTACAGTCAGGAAAAGGGCAGATATAAAAGAATGACCAACTGATTTCTTTCCCTTGGAAAGAAATCGATGATTTGGCCGTTCATTGTTGTGCAACTTCGGGAAATAGGGGTCGATCAAAGGTGAGTCGACATTTTAATGCTTTGTTTATGTAATATAGACCCACTGGAGAGACCACAGAGATTCTTCACCAGGAGAATCCAGGACCTCAAACACCTACCCTACACTGATAGGCTAAAAGCACTGTCCCTCTATTCAGTTCCATACAGACTCCTCAGAGGTGACATCTGTCTGGCATACAAAGCAATCCAGACCCTGCCTTAATGGGACTGTTGCACATCTGGAAGTCAAGGCCCAGTTGATCAACCTGTAGGTGCAGCATCAACCTGGTCTGTGATATCAGTATGGCTTGGTGGTGTGAGAGATGCGTGTCCCACACACTCCCCCGTCTGTGGAATATACTCCCTGTTCACATCAAGCCGAGTACCTCAATACCTCTTGTGAAGTGTTCCCTGTATAAGTGCATGGGAAACAGAAAATACAGACCTGTAATTCTACCAGTGTCCCTGCTGGACAGGGGCTTTGGTTGCTGACATGTCATAACATGGGCTGCACTCTCATCTGTGGTGGGTTAGAAGGGCTTCAGGGCCGATAGCTTATTATCCTCATATCAACCTATTAACCTATAAACAAATGTCTGTCAGTGGTTCACCACATTACTCTATACTGTTCTGCTACTGTGGAATATATCACACATATTATGGACATCTCTGCTCAGTAGACTGCACTCTGTACCCAAACTAGGATATATCTTTTCAGTTAAGAAGAATACCACACAAGCAGAAGATCCCCAGCCAGTATATCACTGAGGTACTGGACTGTTTACACAGCTTCATCAGCCAATTGGCTGCAGCCACACCTCTCAACTGGCTGGACTAGGCAAGAATGTCAATAGTTTGGCTCATAAGTTTGGTCTGTACATCATACATCTTGTATTTCTCCAGTAAATCACTGTGATGATCTGAAGATTTCTGTCAGTAAGTAATGACATACATTTCAGTGTCAGACGTCATATATGTCGGTAAAATGTCTGCTAAAACAAACCCTGTTACTCTAGCAACTTTTCTATGTTTATAAGAGCAATATTTACAGTATCTCCCTATGTTTGGGCCATTGTCCCCCCATTTTGGCAGGCTATCTCCAGATTTCTTGCACTAACAGGTTGAGAGGTATAGCCGTGGCATACAAAACCCAGGACCGGAGTACATCTATCTCTGGAATGGAGTCCCACTCATACTATAGAAGGTCATACTGGGCATACTCCTAGAATTACACCCACATCAGACTATATAACTGGATTATGCATATGTCTTTTCATACAGACAGCTATGTACACCTTAACTGTCTCTACCCACACCCATCACACAGGATAACCCTCAGCTATCTGTAGGTGGCCCATATGTGATATATCTGCATCTGTTGTGTGTGATACACAGACATATATATGGGCAACATATAATAACATTTCAAGCATACACACACAGTGACACAGACAGAGAGTGAGTCACAGACAGGGATACCCTGAAAGGCATAGAGTGATGTCCTGGTACAGACAATTGCATACCAGTTGTAACCAGTTGCATGTGCCAACATGAGGCTGAGCTCCATTGTGTAATACTAATGAGGTAGGAGTTCTAATATCACATCCCCTGCCTTTGCATGTGTGTGTGTGTGTGTGTGTGTGTGTGTGTGTGTGTGTGTGTGTGTGTGTGTGTGTGTGTGTGTGTGTTTGTAGGTTAAAGTATTATGAGGCCTTTCCCACCCAATACACTTCCCATTGCCCTACTTTACAAGATATGCTGATGTCATTCACCTTAGAAGTACCTTTAGACACTCATCAGCCCTATAAGCTCTGTGGCACATGCGATGACTGTGTAACACTTTAATGCAAATAAGTAGACAGGTAGGGGTTCTACTCTAAATCCTGTTAAGTGTGTGTGTTTGTAGATGAAACTATTTTGAGGCCTTTCCCACCCAGTACATTTCCCATTGCCCTACTTTAGAAGACCTGCTGATGTCATTCACCTTAGATGTACTTTTGGACACTCTTTATTTATTTATTTTTATTTATTTATTTATTTATATTTATTTATATTTGTTGACCGGGAGTGTCCGACTGGACGTAGGTCCATTTTCAGCAGAGGCCCGGGGAGAAAAGCGCCACAGTTAAAATAAACAGACAGTAGTTACATTGGATTACATAGCGATTAACAATTTACATAGCAATTACCTACAACATATTTACAGATGAAGAACATAGTACATCAGTAGATAACTAGAATCTTTAGCTGTGAAGTACATAACAGACATTAACAAATGTTAAAATAAGAAGTTCCTGCTTTATAAGAACTAGGCTTATGAGCATCTGAGCTTGCTATAATCAAGGTAGTTAGTGGATTGGAAAGAAAGGTAGTGGTTGGATGGGGTGGGTGATATTAGAGTGAGAGTTGCAAGGGCATAGCCAGCATGTTTTTAGTAAAGTTTTGAAGTGGGTGAATGATGGTACGGAGGTAATTGTGGGTGGGAGGGAGTTACATAATTTGGCAATGATGCAAGAGAATAGTGCTTCACCAGCAAAGTTACTGGCTTTAGTGATCTGCAAGTGATTTTTGTTGCTGGATCTTAGTGGTCTGGTGGTGCGATAGGGTTGGAGTAGATTCTGGAGGGATGGGACATTTAGTGGATGGTTTACTAGTTTGTGGGCAAGTTAGAATTGATACCATTGAAGGAGGTGAGGGAGTTCAAGCCAGCCCAGTTCAGCAAGTGAGAGACAGTGGTGACTATGATAGGATGCCCCTGTGGTGAATTTGGCAATTTTGTTGTAGCAGGTCTCTAGCTTGTTTAGATCGCATTGCCTTAGGTTGGTATATATTGGAGAGGCATAAAGTAGGGTGGAGATAAGGTGGGAATTTGCTATTGAAATCTTTGCTGCTTTGGTGAGAAGATGCTTATTTCTGTATAACGCTCCTAGTTTTTTGTGGACTTTTTTTATGGTCATGGATATGTGAATGTCAAATTTTAGTTTATTGTCTATTTCCACTCCTAGCAATTTGGTGTGTTCAGTTGGGTATATAGTGGTGTTGTCTTTTGCTGTGATGTTAAAGTGAGAGTTGTTTTGAGTATGTTTGGTGGGTTGGAAGATGAGTAGTTTCTTTTGTTTGGGTTGAGCATTAATTGGGCATCGGATAACCAAGTTTCAACAGAGGAAAAGGCTTCCTGTGTGACTTTTTGCAGTTTGGGTAGGGACTGGGCTGAGCAGATAATGGTCGAGTCATCTGCGTATTGTATGAGTGTGCCATGTGTGGTGGCAGAGGCTAGATTATTTGTGAAAAAAAGAGAAGAGCAGGGGTCCAAGGATGGATCCTTGGGGAACCCCTATTGAGACAGGTAGTTGGGGAGATATGTCATTCTGCCATACAACGGATTGTTGGCAGTCAGACAGGTAACTCTGAAACCAGTTGGTGACTGATTGTGAGAATTTTATTTATTTTTATTTTATTTATTTAAATTTGTTGACCGGGAGTGTCCAACTAGATGTAGGTCCATTTTCAGCGGAAGCCCGGGGAGAAAAGCTCCACAGTAAAATAGACAGACAGTAGTTACATTGGATTACATAGCGATTAACAATTTAACATAGCAATTACTTACAACATATTTACAGATGAAGAACAAAGTACATCAGTAGACAACTAGAATCTTTATCTGTGAAGTACATAACAGACATTAACAAATGTTACAATGAGAAGTTCCTACTGTATAATAAGTTATGAGCATCTGAGTTTGCTATAATCAAGGTAGTTAGTGGAGTGGAAAGAAAGGTAGTGGTTGGATGGGGTGGATGATATTAGAGTGGGAGTTGCAAGGGCATAGCCAGCATGTTTTTAGGTGCGCTTTTAGTAAAGTTTTGAAATGGGTGCATGATGGTATGGAGGTAATTGTGGGTGGGAGGGAGTTCCATAATTTGGCTATGGTGCAAGAGAATAGTGCTTCACCAGCAGAGTTATTGGCTTTAGTGATCTGCAAGTGATTTTTGTTGCTGGATCTTAGTGATCTGGTGGTGCGATAGGTTTGGAGTAGATTCTGGAGGGTTGGGACATTTAGGTTCATAGGTTCATAGGTTCATACTAGGCTATCTGCCCAAGGGCATTTATAAGCCTAGCCCATAGTTATGTGGCTTTACTTTTCCCTTTAGTTTGAATAAAAACTATGCCTATCATTTTTCTGTGCCTCTGTCAAGCAGTGACACTGAAGTAATCCCTGGGGTATATCTGCGATCTCCCATCCATTGGTCAAGATTCCTCTTGAACAAGGCCAGCGAGGTGCTCTGCCTCACATGTACCGGGATTTTGTTCCACAGCATAGGGAGTCTCTGGGTGATGAATCTGTCCCTCCAGCACTTGGATGGTTTACTAGTTTGTGGGCGAGTGAGAGTTGATACCACTGAAGGAGGTGAGGGAGTTCAAGCCAGCCCAGTTCAGCAAGTGAGAGACAGTGGTGACTACGGTGGGATGCCCCTGTGGCGAATTTGGCGATTTTGTTGTAGCAGGTCTCTAGCTTGTTTATATCACATTGCCTTAGGTTGGTATATCTTGGAGAGGCATAAAGTAGGGTGGAGATAAGGTGGGAATTTGCTACTGAAATCTTTGCTGCTTTGGTGAGAAATTGCTTATTTCTGTATAACGCTCCTAGTTTTTTGTGGACTTTTTTTATGGTCATGGATACTTGAATGTCAAATTTTAGTTTATTGTCTATTTCCACTCCTAGCAATTTGGTGTGTTCAGTTGGGTATATAGTGGTGTTGTCTTTTGCTGTGATGTTAAAGTGAGAGTTGTTTTGAGTATGTTTGGTGGGTTGGAAGATGAGTAGTTTAGTTTTGTTTGGGTCGAGTATTAATTGGGCATTGGATAACCATGTTTCAACAGAGGAAAAGGCTTCCTGTGTGACTTTTTGCAGTTTGGGTAGGGACTGGGCTGAGCAGATGATGGTCGAGTCATCTGCGTATTGTATGAGTGTGCCATGTGTGGTGGCAGAGGCTAGATTATTGGTGTAAACAGAGAAGAGTAGGGGTCCAAGGATGGATCCTTGGGGAACCCCTATGGAGACAGGTAGTTGGGGAGATATGTCATCCTGCCATACAACGGATTGTTGGCGGTCAGACAGGTAACTCTGAAACCAGTTGGTGATTGATTGTAAGAAGGATAGGTTATTGAGGACAGAGATAAGTTGTTTGTGTGGGACCATGTCAAATGCTTTAGATTGGTCTAGGAATGGAGCAGAGGAGAGATAGCCATTGTTTTTATGCTGAAGAATAGTCTTAGTAAAGGAGAGTAAGGCAGTGGTGGTGCTATGGTTTGGTCGGAAACCATGCTGAGTACTGGAAAGGAGGTTGTTAGTAAGGAGGTAGTCTGAGACCTGAGAGTGTATGCATCTCTCTAGTATTTTGGAGAGTGGAGAGAGAATAGCTATGGGGCGGTAACTGGTTAGTTCTGTGGAGGGTCCGCTTTTGTGGAGGGGAATTATATATGATACTTTCCACAGTGTGGGAACGTAACTTTCTGACAGAGATCGGTTAACCAAGATGGATACTGGGTAGGCCAGAGCATCAGCTGCGATTTGTAGGTATTCACTTGGGAGGTTGTCTGCTGCTAATTTGGTGGGTTTAAGTTTAGTTAAGAGTTTTTTTATGTTGGAGGTAGGTACAGGAGAAAAAGAGAAGGCAGTGGGGAGATTACTAGTTGAAGGTGTGGGTTGGACGGGAGGGAGGTTGTGTTGTTTAGCTAGTGATAGTATGGTTTGGGTGAAGTGTGTGTTGAATGAGGTAGCAATATATTCTGAGGAGTGAGGGATGTTAGGAGGAGGGGTACTGACTTTATCTGGGTGGAGGATGGAGTCTATGGAGGACCAAAATTGTTTGGGGCTGTGTTGTGAGGAGTCTAGGGCAGACTGGTAGTATTGGAATTTGTCCTGTTTTATTAGCTTTTTGACTCTACTGCATAGTTCTAGGAATGTCTGTCTAGCTGAGGGGGTTTTGGTTTTGTGCCAGTGCTCCCAGGCTTTATCCCTGTTTTTCATTTCTGACTTAGTGGTTTCTGTAGCCATGGGGAGGGTTGAGCTTTGGTTCTGGAAAGTCTTATGTTGGCATGGTAATTAAGGATGTTCAAGAAGGTAGTATTAAAAAATTCAACTACGTCATCTAGACTGAGGTACTTTAGAGGATGCCAGTTACATTCTTTGAGGGATGAGATGAATGTGAGTGGGTTAAAGATTAGTTTTGTACGTATTTGACGGTAGATGACAGATTTAGCTTGGTATAGGTATTTTTTGAGTAGGAATGTTGGGGAGTGATTACTGAGGCTATCTGATAAGCAGGCTGTTATATATGGCTGGGGGCTCTTACTGACTAGTATCCAATCCAGGGTAGTGTGCTTGCTGGAGTTTTTATTTATCCCTGGTTGGTGACTGGACTAGTTGGGTGAAGCCATGAAGGTGTACATGATGGGTTGGATTGTTGCCAGAACAGGATTGCCAGTCAATATTGAAATCACCTAAGATGATAGTTTCTTGGGGGAGATGGTGGGTAGACCAGCTGAGGAGGTTTTCCAGTGGAGGGATGTTTTGGCCATGTGGGAAGTAGCATCCAATTATGTTGATGGTTTTGTTTTGGTTAATTTTGAGGTCGGTATATATTATTTCCTCATTGCCTATTTGTGGAGCTGATGATTTTAAGATCTGGATGTTTAGATGCTGTTTAAATATTATAGTTACACCACCTCCTTTTTTGTTTAGCCGGTCTACTCTTAGTATGCCATAAGCTGTATGGAGTATTTGCTCACTGGTAATGTGAGGTTTTAGCCAGGTTTCTGTCAGAATGACTATATCTGGGGAATACAAGTCTATGGTGGCATGGAGTTCTTGGACTTTGTTGGATATACTTCTAATATTTAGGCTTAGTAGAATGAAGTCACTTGGCTTTCTATTGGCTGTAATATGGGAGAAGTTGGGGTTTCTAGTCTGATTATGGGGAATGGGGTTGGAGATGGTAGGGCCAGGGTTGGGGCAGATGTCTCCACTTAGGACTAGTTTTGATAAGCATGAGAGTATTAGTTTTCTCAGTTTTTGAATGTGTTTGTTTATAAGGGAAACTTTATGATTGTGCTCTGTGGGTAATAGGTATTGTGGGAGGGTTACTATGTTAAGTTGTAGGGATGCTTTATGTTTGAGTAATATAGTTGGTAGAATATGTGGGGGGTGCATAGGGATGGTTCTTGAGCTGGTGGGAGGGGAGCTGAGTGTGGGTGAGACATGAGTGATAGTGTGAGTAGTAGTAAAGTGGTATTGGTTGAGTGGGGGAATGATGGAGCTTTGGTAGGATGTAAGATATGCAAGGAGAGTGCATGCAGTGAGCATAGGAAAGGTATGCTTGTACATGTTAGTTGAGGAGGTGTGATAGTAGTGGGAAGATGGAGGAGGTAGTGTTGGGTTAGCACTGTGGTTGGCTATTGGAAAGATGGGAGGGGTTTGAGTGCTATAAAGGTGGGACTACTGGGGGCAGGAGGGAATGGGGGCAGGGTGGGGAGCGAAGCGGGTAGAGACCCTGTTAGTTGCTCGTATGAGGGGGCTGGAAACAATCACAAAGCAAAGACAAGTATGTGCTAAGAAACAATCACAATTGACCAAGGACTGCTCTGAAACTGTAAGTCATTTCTTAATTTCTCAGGTGGAAAAACAGGATAACCTTGTATCAGTAGACTACTGTGGTCATAGTTTAAATTAACAAGCACACAGTATTGATCAGTTATGGATACTATTTGCTAACAGAAGGGAATAAGAGAAAGTGGAAGATGTGTGTGTGTGTGTGTATGTGTGTGTGTGTGTGTGTGTGTGTGTGTGTGTGTGTGTGTGTGTGTGTGTGTGTGTGTGGTGGGGGGGCTGCTTGCAAGCCAAAGCAGAGTGATCTCCAGGGGAAAATGAATATTGGCTCAAACAGGTAGACACATGCTCAAAGTTAACTGTAGCTGTTTGCAGTCAGTTCAGACCTAGACTGTGCTTTTCTTACAAGAATGTTAAAGGTGGTACCGCAGTTGAATACTTAAGAGTGGTGTTAGGTTCAAAGTTAACTGTAGCTGTTTGCAGACAGTTCAGACCCAGAATGCGCTTTTCTTACAAGAATGTTAAAGGTAGTACCGCAGTTGAATACTTAAGAGTGGTGTTAGGTTCAAAGTTAACTGTAGCTGTTTGCAGACAGTTCAGACCCGGACTGCGCTTTTCTTACAAGAATGTTAAAGGTGGTACCACAGTTGAATACTTAAGAGTGGTGTTAGGTTCAAAGTTAACTGTAGCTGTTTGCAGACAGTTCAGACCCAGACTGCGCTTTTCTTACAAGAATGTTAAAGGTGGTACCGCAGTTGAATACTTAAGAGTGGTGTTAGGTTGGAGAGACACTGAGCCTTCATGGGGCCTGTAGCAGAGTGGATTGTAGTTTTAAAAAAATGTTTTTTTTCTCTTCAGCCTTATAAGCTCCGTGGTATGTGCAATAACTGCATAACACTGTAGTACAAATAACTAGATAGGTAGGGATTCTAATCTCAGTCCTGACAAATGTGTGTTTGTAAGTGTGTATGTGTGTATTTGTGTTTGTAGGTGAAAGTGATTTGAGGCCTTTCCCACCCAATACACTTCCCATTGCCCTACTTTAGAAGACCTGCTTATGTCATTCTCCTTAAATGTACCTTTGGACACTCTTCAGCGCTATAAACACCGTGGCATGTGCAATAACTGTGTAACACTCTAGTATAAATGACTAGATAGGTAAGGGTTCTAATCTCAGTCCTGGCAAATGTGTGTGAGTGTATTTGTGTTTGTAGGTGAAAGTATTTTGAGGCCTTTCCCATCCAGTACACTTCCTGTTGCCCTATGTTAGAAGACCTGTTGATGGCATTCACCTTACATGTACTTTTGGAAACCCTTCAGCTCTATAAGCTCCGTGGCACACGAAATAACTGCATAGCACTGTACTGCAAATGACTAGATAAGTAGGGTTTTAATCTCAATACTGATAACTGTGATAGTGTGTGTGTGTGTGTGTGTGTGTGTGTGTGTGTGTGTGTGTGTGTGTGTGTGTGTGTGTGTGTGTGTGTGTGTGTGTGAGTGTGTGTGGGTGAGAACTGTATCCTCTGTGAGTGTTGGTTATACCATTTTGAGGCCTGTTCCACCTAGTACACTTCCCATTACCCTACTTTACAAGAGCTGCTGAAGTAATTCAACTTAGATGTACCTTTGGACACTTATCAGCCCTATAAGCATTGTGGCACATATGATAAATAGACAGCATTATACGTACATGTAAATAGGTAGGTGTTTGAATCTCAATACAGCCAACTATACTACAGTGTGTGTTTGCATGTGAAGCATTTCCCCTGTGGCTGTTGTGTGGGTTTGTTATACCATTTTAAGGCCTGTTGAACCCTTCCCCATGGCATTTCTTTAAAGAGCCAGTTGATGGCATCCGCATTACAAGCACAGTTACACATTTTCTTACACAAAGGCACTGTGGTGCATGCAATAGTCATATTCATCTGTATTGTACATAACTAGAGAGGTAAGTCATATAAAAGGAAAAGTGCCAACTCTGTGTGAATGTGTGCTTCAATGCATGTCCCCATGCAGCTGTGTTTCTGTGTTTCAGATGGCTATAGCATGTTAAGGGCCTGTGAACCCAGCATTGACAATCCTAACAGCCCCTGCAATTGCCGCCCACTTGAATAGTAGTGGCAGACACTGCAACACTATAGTAGCTCTGTGGTGTTAGTGTTATATATTCAGCAGTATTGTTTGTACAACTACGCGAGTTCAGGTCCTGTTATCAGCAAAGGTAGGTCATGAGTGTGTGTGTGTGTGTGTGTGTGTGTGTGTGTGTGTGTGTGTGTGTGTGTGTGTGTGTGTGTGTGTGTGTGTGTGTGTATGTATGTATATATGTACATACATCCCCTTGCAGCAGTCTACCTGTGTTATGGCCACCAGCATACCTCTCAACCCCACACAGAAAGACATCTCATTAGATCCATATTGACAAATGGGGCAAACACCAAACACTGAGCACAACCTTCACATATTGCTGTGACATGCATGGAAGGTAGATACCAGGACAGGTTGTGCATGTGAACACACTTTCCAAAGTTTATGTGTCATTACATGACAATAGCTGTCATCAGTCTGCAATGTTAGTCTGTCATGATTTTCCCACAGTTCACCAGAAAACCACATTTTATGACAGATGGAACGAAATTATGTGTCAAACATCAGGACAATCTGCAGACATATGCTGAAGTCACAGGTATGGCCACCATCTGTACCACCTTGCAGGTTGCAGTCCATGTTTGTCAAGGTGTGACCTGTGACAACAACTGAAACAGTAAAGAGGTCTCAAGAGTGTAGGACAACAAAAATGTGACAGGGCCATGTACTGATTGCATAAAACAGTTATTGCACAGCAGAAGCACCCCAATGTAATGACAAATAGTGTAAGCTAAGGTAATGTCACACAAAGAAGGTGTCATAGTAGCAAACCAGAGGAAGTCCTGTGTGTTGCACTTACTGTGGCCATGGTATGTCTTGCCAACTGTCACGTTACTACAGGTTGTGTCCCACACTCCACATTTAATAATGTTGCAAAGCCATTCATTGTTACTTATGTGTGTAATATGTATACATGTGAAGGCCCTGTGACTACCTGGTGCCCCCAGTAACCCAAAAGTATACAGGCATGAATGCTAATTGGCATCACCCACATATGCATGTATAGCCTAAGGCTGTGTGAACTGTAAGTATTTTGCACACTGTCATTGAACCACAAACTGATTTTAACACACTGCAAAGAGCCATACAGTGGGTATGGAATGCTCTCAAAGTTCCAGCCTCAAGCTGTATGCAGACAACAGTGTCAGCATGCCATACAGCAAGTACATGTCCCCACCATGTCCCACATCAGTGCCAACACCATAAACACACAGACAGCAATGACATGCCTGGGTACCCAGGATGGCAACATACTTGCATTCAGGCACCAAGTATTGGCAGTTGTCAAGAATTGCTTGTACATGGTTCACCACATAGGTGAAGGGACCGCATTAAGCCAAAAGGTGGACATTACCACTGAATAGTCCTCAGTCAGTAAAACAATAAATTAGCAGCACGGCCAGTCTGCTATGCACCTATGCAGGTATCTGCTGAATCTGTAAAGTCTATGTTAACTTCCACAAAGGTCAGCCATGTCCCTCAACACACACACACACACACACACACACACACACACACACACACACACACACACACACACACACACACACACACGTGGCATTGGTACAGGATAATATGTGCATTTATGAACATGTACAGTACAAGCTGTGATCCTACCCAAATCACTGACATTCACAATAGGTGTGCACTTGTGTACATTACAAAACCTGACCCACTAATGCAGTTTGACCTGACATATGCATCCAGGTATGCAAATGCTGCCACTATAAATGCTGCAGTATTGATGTGATGACCAATGGGGCCTTACATGTACTCTCCTCAGCTGTTGACTCTGTGCCATCAACTTCCATGACAAATGTGGGGATGTGTGCTTTGGAGGCAGTGGCTCCACCAATGTTGGTGAGAAACTCCTCTGTCGGTGTCAGTGGTTCTTCTGTAGCAGGCCCTCCACTAGTACCAGCACAGTCCCTGGGCAGAGCTGCATCCCTTTACCGTGTGTTATGTATTAAATATGTGAGATGGTGTCAAACCTGTTCATAGCCCCCTGCCATGGTGTCCAATGTTGTTGATTGGGATACTAACCTATGATTCCTATGATTCCTATGATTGATGGTCCCCACCAGTTCTGCCCATGGGGCAGTTTGTTGCTGCATGTGCTGCTGGCTTCTCCCCAATAGTATCCTGTGATGTAGTCTCAAAGAATCCAAAATTGCCACAGTCTCGGCCTCCGTGTATGGTGGGTGACATCTACGATACATCCCACCTGGAAGACATGAACAGGGGAACACATCACAGGGCCACATACATTGGGTACCATTGTGTACAGACCATGTACATCCACATTTGCTAGCACTATCCACTGCTAACACTCACATTATACCCCTGCCACCAATACAGTATGTGTGTGAGTATTGTGAACATACCAGCTTTACAGCATGCATTTTCCCCTTATCCTGATGTGTCATGTTCTCCCCACTGAGGACCATTAATGTGCATAATCCACCATTCATCATTCACATCACACAGCACATGCAGCAGCTGGGGACATCATGGAGGTTCCCCACCAGGGAATACCAGACCATCAAACATCTATTGTACACCTATAAGCTATAAGGCCAACCCTCTACCCAGTTCCATACATACTTCTCAGGAGTGACCTCACTGTGGCATGTGAGGAAATCACGGTCTCCACATTGCTGGGACTGCTGGCTGCATGAGTCAGGTCATGCTCCACTGTGTTAAAACACACACACACGCACACACACACACACACACACACACACACACACACACACACACACACACACGCACACACACACACACACACACTCAACCTGGTAAATGAACTGGATTGTCCTTGTTGGCAGCTCACGTGTGTCACACACAATCACCCTGCAGTGGAATGGGCTCCATGTCCACATCAGGCAGGGTAGCTACCAACACCTTTGCAGGTGTGACCTGGTGAAATGGATAGTTAACAACACATACACCCTTGGGATACTACCTGTGCCCCTGTTGGATGGGGACATCAGCTGCTGCCTTGCATACACATGGGCTAACTTGTAGCCTAGGCATATGGTTGCTCATGGCTCATAGCCTAGTACCCTGAGATGGTAGCAGGACTATCAGAAATGGCCTGACTGCTGTGACAGACTGTGTTATTATGTGTCCACACACATCACTGCCATTGACTGCTGGGTGCCCTCTATGGGCAACATTATAGTATCAAGTCATCCAGCCTACAGCTGGCAAACAAGTGAGTGGTACTACAGGTGCATGTGGACATTCCAGGAACATTTGAGGTACACAATAACAGACAGCAGGGCATATGTGGTGTAGGGTGACCTACTCACAGGTGTCTGACATCTGCAGTACCAGACACCATTATTTTCTGACTGAAGTCCTTCATGATTTGTCACTAATTTGCCAGAAAAACAAACTTTTATGGAAAACTTGGCTAAAATTGTGTGGCAAATATCAGAACATTCTGCAAAACCCTGTACAGTTCAGAAGGATGCTGCAGACATAGCCATCAGGGATGGCTGTAGGTGCTGGACAGCAGACTAACATGCAACATGATAGTCCCAGAAGTGTTGTTGAGAGCTACTGTTTGCATTCCTATTTCTCATGACTGCATCTCCCCATCTGCATTCCATTACATACTTAATTGTTTGACATACCTGGTATAGTGCTGTACCCCTTTTTCAGAATAACTCCACAAAAGGTGTTGTAAGTAAAATCCCATGAGTGGAGGAGCTCCCTGGTCAGCCTCAGTTAGAAGCTGAGATCCCTTATAAGATCATCCAAAGCTAGCTACGAAAACAAAATCACCACTACATCCAAGGACAGCCACAAAGCATTCTATAGCTATGTCAAGAATCTAGATGGCAACACTCAGATCTGCTCTGAGTTACAGCACAAAGGCACAAAACTTACAGAACCAACTGATATTGCCAACATCCTGGCAGATAGGTTCAGTGCTAACTTTGCCCCCCTCTCACCCCCTAAAGGGCCCATATCTATACAGGAAGAATGCAGAGTCCCTGTAATCACAACTATGCAGGTAAAAGCTGCACTCTCTAAAGCCAAAAACACAGCATCCATGGGACCAGACAACATCCCAGGCTGAGTTTTACATGAACTTCAGAACGAACTGGCTCCCCACTTAAGCACCATGTTCAATAATAGCCTTGCATCAGGCTTTGTGCCCACTGAATGGCGCACAGCAACAGTTATCCCACTCCACAAAGGGGGAGCCACCACTGATCCCGGGAACTATCAACCTATTAGCCTGATGAGCCTGGGCTGCAAGACCATGGAATGTATCATCATGGAACTCATAAACAAAGACATTGGTAGCCTCCAAACTCTGGATCCCACCCAGTTCAGGTTTGTGAAAGGCAGATCATGCCTCCTGAACCTGATCGACTTCTTTGAGGCAGTCACCAAAGCTGTGGATGAGGGTAAGGTGGTTCACACCACCTATCTTGACCTCGCCAAGGCTTTCGACACCATTCCCCATTCTGGAATTATAGCTAAACTCACTAAACTAGGTATAAATCCCTATGTCACAAGATGGTTTGCCAACTGGCTCACTGACAGAACCCACACTGTAAAAGTTGCAGACTCCAAATCTGACCTCAAACCACTGACAAGTGGAGTACCACAGGGTTCCATCCTGGGACCTCTCTTGTTTGGTATCTACTTCTCTGAAGTACAGGCTAACACAGAAGGCCTCTGGCTAATGAAGTTTGCAGATGACAGCAAACTAGGAACCATAGTCAAGTCCCCAAATGAGTGGACATCCACTGAGACAGATGCCTGGTGTCAGAGCCATGGCCTCAAGCTCAGTGCCAAAAAGTGCAGTGTCATCCCCTTTGGTAAAAACTCTGTACCCACGAACTGCCACATAGGCAGCAATCTACTTAACATTAAATGCATGAAAAGAGACCTTGGGACCCAGGTGGACAGTAGTCTCTCCTTTGATAGTCACATCGCCACAGTAGTCAGGAAGTCCTTCTACGTGGCACACCTCATCATAAAAGGGTTCTCATCCAGGAAAAAAGAGGTCATTGCTCCCCTCTACTCGTCACTCATTAGACCCATTATAGAGTACAACACCCCTTTTGGAATGTACCTCACAAGACATCTGCAGCAGCTGGAAAGGCCACAGAAGTACCTCACAAAGAGGATTACTGGCCTCAAACAAATGCCCTACACTGACTGCCTCAAAAAACTCCAGCTTTACTCTGTAGCATATCGCCTACTCCGAGGTGATCTCAGTCTAATATATAAAGCTATGTCAAACCCAGAACTGTTGGACATGCTACACCTAAAGAAATCTCAATCCCTCCAAGCTACACACTCTAGGGACCTAAACCTTGTCACCACAATAAACAGGACATGCTGGAGGGATAGATTCCTGTCCCAGAGACTTCCTATACTCTGGAACAAGATACCCATCTATGTCAAGCAAAGTTCTTCATTAGCACTCTTCAAGAAAAATATTGATGAGTGGATGGGAATAAGGAAATACACCCTGGGGATCACTTCTGTGTCTCTGCTGGACAGTGGCACAGGAACATAACTTTCTTGGGTGGCATGAGCTTTGGAACCTTGCTGGCTAGGCTTGCATAGGCCCTTGGGATGATGGCTTAGCACCTACCTATGAACTTATGAACCTGTTTAGCATAGGCATCAGCTTGCCTTTTGTAGGTAATGCTCATGAAAAGGTGATGGCCTGTGCACCAATCTATTGTGCCCATTTGTTAATTGCATCCAGAACAGCTGGGTTGCTTTCCTATTAGCCAATGTCATGGCAACACAGTGCTATAATTAAGGCCTTCATGTGGGCCTTGCTCCTTTTCCTGGCCTGTGAGGAGGACATTATGGAGGTGTTAGAGCTACAGCATCACAGAGGGTAGGTGGAAATACTGCCCACTGTTTAGATTGATTTGTTGTGTCCACAGTTTTGCATGCTATGTCTGCATACCTCTCAACCTCTTAGCATAGGAAATGTGGACACAGCATGTCAAAATGTGTGGACAAAGGGTCACAAATAGGGAGAGATTTTAAATATTGGTGTCATAACCTTAGAGAATTGCTAGAGTAACAGGGTTTGTTTTGACATTCAGTTTCTGAGGGATTTGAAGTCTGACACTCAAATGTGTATTATTATTTAGTGACTTCCATCCTGATATCATCCCAGTGATTTATCAGAATACCACAAATGTTATGAGGAACAGGCCATAAATATGAGCCATAACCCTGGACATTCTGTGGAAATCTGTACAGTCACATGTGACACTTTGCAGCATTTATTGGTCTGCGTACTGCCTCTGCGTCTGTGTCAGAGGCCCAAGTACACAGAGATTTTGACCACTATATGTCAGAGTACTGTGTGACTGGCTATCTGGATGTGTTCATATAACTCAGTTGCTGTACTCAAGAGGTCACTTGACCTACTGGCATGCTGCTCTGACTGCAGTTCAAATGGTTCTGTGTTCATAATTTGGCAATGATGTTTTTTGCCCTAAAGGTATATCCATGTACTGCCTAAGAACTTTACAAATACATCAGCATACCAAAAACTGTACATACTTTCACAGAATGTCCAGAGCTTTTGCTCATATTTTGGTCTGTTCCTCAGAACATTTGTTGTTTTCTGGCAAATAACTGGGATAATCTGAGGTCTGATGGCACTAAATAATGACAGAGGTTTGAGTTACAGACTTCCAATCCTTCAGAAAATGTATGTTAAAACAAACCATGTTACTGTAGCAACTTAGTTATTTTTGGCTTTGCTTAGCGCTGCTTATTCACACTTAAACCTGTGCTAATTTCAAAAAAAGAAAAGAAAAAATGTGATAGACAAGTGGTGAAATGGGGGCAAGCAGGGGGAAAATCAATATGAAAGGCAGGTAGGGATGTGCAAGACATGTGTAGGAAAGGACCATAGCTCTCCATTTCTTCTGCACCAACAGCTGTGAATGATGTGGACAATATGGAATTTAGAGCCTAACACCACACAGGGAGGGGTGTGGGTGACATACATTGGTTGAGTAATTCAGGGGTAAATTGATTGATGTCAGTGTACTTGGGGGCAAAATGGAGAGCTATGTATGGGATGTGATTTTTGGGGGTACAGATGCCTCCTTTTTATTTTAAGGTGAGAGTAGGATGTTGGGGAAAGGTTGTAGGTACGTTTGTGGAGGTACATTAGGTATGAGAGATTGCTTTTGCAGACAGACAAGACATACAAGACAGCAGACAGGGGCAGTGTATGACACATGAGGAAGCAAACACCTTGGATGGGGAGGGTGGTCGTGAATCGGAGGCCCATGTGTCCCAGATGGAAACAGTAGGACTGAGGTCCCCACCTATGGGCAGTCACCACTGCCCCTTCATGGCCCCAAAGGTGGCTGTGCTGAGGACTGGACAACAGGGGCAGGCTGCCCCTCAAAGTGCACCGGTCTGCCCTAATCTGGCTCAGGCATCCATCCAACTCTGTCTGGATGACCCTGCGCACCATACCTTGAAACTTTTTGCAGGTGATGGGTTCCTCTCCAAACCCACACCCAGCGGAGGATGGGCCCTGTCACTTGAGATGGTTCAAACCAAGGGTGGTTCAGGACCAGCAAAGGAGACAGTTCCGGGTAGGGTCACAGACATGCTGGGGCCTGGTGCCACGGCCAAGTGAGATGGGACAGGTGGATCCACTGGGATCTGCCTTCCCAAATGGGCTATGGTGTTGAGGTTTTTTAAAATGTATTAGTTAGTCATGAACAAAACATTTCAAAATTAGTTACAACAGTATGTGTTTGTGTTCCAATTAACCCAGAGCAATAGAAGTGAAACAATTGCATGGCAAACAGAACATATGCATAAATGGAATAACAGTCAGCATTGTAAAGGCATACCATTGAAACTGAATAAAACAAGGCACAGAAACATGACTAAAAGCATAAAAAGTTTAATAAGGTAAGCGTTTTTGCACCATATATTAGTGCTTTCTCAGACCGTATAAAAACATCAGCAATAGTCACGATTTATACAGTCATACTAATTCAAAATGACCGATGAATAACAAGTAAAATAAAAGGTTAAAATCAGCTGTATTATTTAAAGAGACAGGACAGGTTTTATGGAAACCCTGTCATTTAAGCCAGGATATGTATCCGCTTGCCATCATATAATCCAGTGCAATTCTCTAGTTTTAGTAAAGTTTTTGATGTCCCCACCACATACATTTGCAAAAATAATCTCAATTACTTGAAATTTAAAACTATGTTAATTTTCACTCTGTATGCAATGCCTGGCTAATGCAGCCAAATGTCACCTTTCCAGATTCAATAAATGTGTTCCCTAACTTGTTCCTCAATGATCTGTTAGTTTTTCTTACATAAAAACAGCAACAAGCTGTATATGTGGCTAAATAAATTAGATTCCTAGTATGACAGTTAGCTTTAACATCAAATCTGTATTCTAAACGAGTAATTGGATGAATAAAACATGTTATGTATCAATAAACATACAAAAATTGCATCCAAGACATTGACTAGTACAGATTGGGCCATCACCATGTCTACTATCTATTTTTGTCATATTTTTATAGCAAGTTGTCTATTAAGAGATTTTTTATTCTTAAAGACAAAGTTCGGCCTATTACCAACAACTGCTGTAATATCATTGTCTAAGTTCAATATGGACCAATTCAACTTAATGATATCAAGTATATCAGTCATATCACGAGTGTAAAATAGAGATAGAGACAGATTGTTTCTACTGTTGGTAGCCTGTGGAGACTTTACCTCAAGAACATGACTTGAAAAGTATGGTTTTGCCTTATCTTCTCTGTGTATAGCTCCCATATGAATATTTCTCTCGATTTCACACATTTTATATCCCCTATCATGAAATTCATTCTTGACCATCTCAACATCCTTCCTAAATGCATCTTCACAGTTGTTAAATCTAGACATTCTCATAGTCTGACCTTTAATAATGTTGTGAAATATATGACCAGGATGCATGCTATCTCCATGCAGAATAGCATTTCTCATGCAAGATATTCTATATAATTTAGTCTGGAGATGCCTGTTTGTATCAGCAGTAACTAGCACATGAAAAAAGTCTATTTCACTCACAGAAAACTTATGTGTAAATTTAAGAAAAACTGTGGTGGATTATAAATAACTAATAAATGACTTAAACTGCTTCTCTGTACCCCCAATACAAAAAAACAGATCAACAAAACTCCTGTAAAATCTGACTAAAGGAGCGCAATCCTCACAGTTTAAAAGAATATTTGTCTCCCATTCAGCCATGACCATGTTGGCATAGCTATTGGCACAGGGTGTGCTCATAGCTACGCCAACCATCTGCAGAAACAGGTGTCCTTCAAAAAGAAAAGCATTCTTTTCTAATACAATTTTCAAAAAACATACAGATAAGGTCAGTGTTGCTAAAAGTATATTCACTGTTTCTAACAAGAAAATCATGCACCATAGTCATTTCCAAAGAATGGAATCTTATTGTAACAGCATGCCAGTTACATTTACGGCAACAGGCCACCAACAATGGTATTTGAACAAGGTATGTTAATATGCAACCAGTTAAATATATGAACAATAAAAGAACACAAGTCCCAGCATTAGGTTTTGAGAACAACATACCCGCAGTATATGAATAACAATTATTGATGTAGATAAGGGGTGAGGGGAGAAAAAAGTCCATTAACAACTGTATAGGCTTCCATTTTTCACAACAGTACTGCTCAATACTCTACAGGTCTGCCTCACTTTACATCTTCCTATGGCCCATAGCTTCTGTAGCACATACATAACTGTTAAACTGTCAACCTGGAATGGTATGGGGCAAACTGTGACAACTTTATGTACATGACTAGAGGGGACTCATACATATCAGGGTTACATGTATGATGAATAAGGTGTACCCTGCACTGCTGTTATGTGAGTGTGCTACTGGCATACTTCACCCGGATGCATATCTGAGTCCAATGTTATTGGCAGCAGTGACTATTAGCCATGACAGCATGATACTTGAGAGACATGTACTGGGAAGAGTTCATGGTGTATGTACCTATCCTGCTGTCATTTGCAGGCACGAGGTTGGACAGTGGAACAGTTGTACATGGTTTATTAGTATACCCTTCCTACAGCTACTACAAACATTTCTTTACCTGTCAGACCTGTGGAGAACATATCTGTTAACACTACCTGACTGCTTCTACAAAGATTCAAGTCTATTTGAGTGTAAATATTCACACATCTTAGTACCATTCCCTGGATTCAAACCACGGTCTGGGTGTGCAAAAATGAATGACAATGCTATTCCTCATCACACTGAGCTACTGGGGAACCACTGCCTATTGCTTCACTGATTTCTGCCTAATACTTTCTTGGGTAGACAGTCTGACCTTGTAATCTAAGTGTAGTGTCACCAAAGGCTGTGGTGACAGTTGAACATACATGCCTGAGATTTATGCATTATAGATAGTTAGTGTACTGTGTATTAATACTTTGAAATAATAAGATCTGGAATGCAAAGGTTAACACAACACAATGCTGCAGGGGACATGCTATAATACATTACACATTACCATTCAAGTTTCAGATGTTAGTGCAAAACATATTTCATATTTCATTTATATCTTGTTTTACAGCAGTTTTTCATAACAGCAGGTTATCAGAACAATCTCAGTTAATGCATGCTGTCAAAGCCATATTTGTTGTGAAGCAACTGTACACATTCTATTTCTTCAACAACATACCAGATTAAACAAAACAGTTTGTAGTATAAATCTTTATTTGAGTAACATGACACAGTGCTTTATTACAGTTGAGATTCTACATTCAGTAGTACTGCATGTCCTGTAGATCAATATTGGTCTGACAAACTTTATTTATTCAATACACTCAAAACATAACATACCTACTGGCAGTAAACAATGTACTCCTTCTTATTTATTGCACTATATACTGCAAGATACATCTGTACTCACCAGACACTTGGGGCAGCCTCGCCAGTCTGTCCGTATGGGCTTCCACATTGCTAGCCCTCTCCTCTGCAGCTGTAAAAAACAACCATTATGCATACCTATCTATCACATACTCAGGTTAGAATTTGGTACAGCCATGGGAAAATACTTACAAACTACTGGGGCATTCCTGTCTCAAGCATCTTGGATCCATTGGGCCAAGAGTGCCCTCTTTTCCCACTGTAGGTCAACATAGTGATGTCGTATCTGCTCACCAGTTTGGGGGATTCCAGTGGCACTGGTGAGGTCATGTGCCAGATGGTCCCATGCCTCACATTTGTATTGGGAGCAATGGTACTGGCCCTGCAGCAGTCTGTTGTCATGGCGTTGCACAAGGAGCTCAACCATGACCCTGGACTCCAAAATGTCCCAGCTCACCGCCCAAAAGTACACTCCCTCTACAACTCTAGACATAGCTCCTGCAATAATCAGACTACAACAGGTTCTGGCTGTATTCCCACATGTGTGGTTTAAATAAGGCCATATTCCCACCCTTTGCCATCATTGGATTGTTTTTGAAAATGCTGAGCACAGCTCAGTGTTGCGCAAACCCACTAAGCTGAGTTGAGCAGTGCTTAAAGGGGCAAATGCTGTGCAGTGCTTAGCATTGTGCAAATCCACTTAGCTGGACTGAATGCTGCTTACAATTATACTTCTTAGCAATGCTTAAACAGGCTAAGCATAGCTAAGCAATGTTAAGCATTGCTCAGTTTTCATTTAAAGGAACTTAATGAATTGCTTACTCCTTACTGACATATTATTAAGTGTATATATTTTACCTTACATGATGTCCCCCTTTTTGCTTTGATTGCATTACTTTGGGGTGTGACTGTGCTGTCTGAGGCACTTGTGTTTACATGGGGGATGTCACATCATATATCCACTGTCACTGGACTTTTGGACCAGCTACACTAGCCTGGTTAACAAGTATCAATTACTACATCATTAAATAAATAAGAAATTATTTCACAGTGCTTTCCTGGGTGAAAGCTGAATGGCCTGTCTTGGTATTCGAACTGTGAACTACTGCATGCAAAGCCAAAATTCTAACCACTAAGCTAAATCGGCATTCAAATTTGCAGCTATGCATTTCTATATAGCTATTCACAGATGTTTAAGCACTGCTGAGCAATGCGCTGTGGTGTGCCAACCCACTCAGCTATGCTTAAACTTCACATATAATGAGAAAAAAATAGAATACAACCATTTTAAATAGATTTTTGAATTATCCTCACTTTGAAAGGTTTAGTGCCACTGCCCATCATGGTGCACCACACAAACACACGTTAAATGTGAATAAATTAAATTTATTAGATTTACGTACATTTACAGTACATACTACTTATTTCTAGATTAAAAGCAACTCAGCAATCATAACTACCATTGGTAAATCCTGTCCACACTCTCCCATGTATCGGTCCTGTGATTAGGCTGCTCAACTCACTAACGCAAACCATCCTGGGTGCTCCCTCCCTCCCTTTAGGATACAAAGACACCTCTGGCCAAACCCAAGAAGACACCCAGAAGTGTTGCCTACAGCCAGGTTGAATAAGAGAGCTGCTGCTGTGTGGATTTCCCCACTAAAGACTTTGAATTAAACCATCCCGGGTGCTCCCTCCCTGCCTTTAGGGTACAAAGACACCTCTGGCCAAACCCAAGAAGACACCCAGAAGTGTTGCCTACAGCCAGGTTGCATAAGAGAGCTACTGCTGTGTGGATTTTCCCACTAAAGACTTTGAATGAAACTGTCCCAGGTGCTCCCTCCCTGCCTTTAGGGTACGAAGACACCTCTGGCCAAACCCAAGAAGGCACCCAGAAGTATTGCCTACAGCCAGGTTGCATAAGAGAGCTACTGCTGTGTGGATTTCCCCACTAAAGACTTTGAATTAAACCATCCTGGGTGCTCCCTCCCTGCCTTTAGGGTACAAATTCACCTCTGGCCAAACCCAAGATGACACCCAAAAGTGTTGCCTATAGCCAGGTTGCATAAGAGAGCTACTGCTGTGTGAATTTCCCCACTAAAGACTTTGAATGTATGTAGCCTATGCCTAACTACTTGTGCACTACTATTTAATACCCACATGTGCTAGCTGCCCATCTATGTGTGTGTTTCTCAGCAGCCTACCACAGACCGCTTGCCAATCTTCCCCCTCCGGTATCTCTCAACCCCAAAATACCTTACTATATAGAGGGACTGCTTATCCCTGCTTTACACTATCTCTCTCTGCCACTAGGTGGCAACATTTTACCATATTAGCTAGTCTTACCACCTATCTCCTGACTTCTTCCATTATACCACATGCTGGTAGAATCCTTTAGGTCATATTCCCCATTCTACAGCTACTTTACACCTACCTCCCTCCCTGTGAAACTACCCATGTGCACAACTACTAAAATAATTTCCTCTCAGTTAAAGTACTACTTACCTACTTGGTTTGGTTAATATCTCTGCAGTTACTGATACTTTTCCTGCTGTAGTCAGTTCTCCTGTGCCCTCCTCCTCCCAAGTATCCTTCCCACCCACTTTCCATCCCTCTAGCTTTACCACATCCTCCCTGCCTAACCCCGCCCCTTTAATAAGGTTTCCTGCCTGGAAAGTTTACTACTAGCTGACAGGGTCTGAGGTGCCATTTTTAAATCCTGTCCACACTCTCCCATGCATTGGTCCTGTGGTTAGGCTGCTCAATTCACTAACGGTAGGTGTTTACCAGAGTCAACAGAGAGCTTAAGTGTTTTAAAGCGTATTACCTCATTATTACTTGCTCAGATACATGGGTTCTAGTTCTACAATGGTCTAGGACAGCTTAAAGTGGTGTATATGCTTGCTTACACATTAAAACTGCTTGGATACATGGTTGCTGGTTTTTACAATGGTCTAGTGCTGACCGTAACACTACGAGCATATGTATGCTGAAACTGATTGAACTATAGCCCACAGCCGCTATCCTAGCTGCCTCTTAAAAAGGATAGCGGAGTTAGTTGTGCTGTTGTTTCTTTTTTCATTAAACTCAGCCTGCTGGCAAGACAACTGGCAAAGGATGCCGTCAAGGGCATTTATAGATAGCTAGTTAGGATCGTTGTGCTGTGTATTAGCTTACTATTGGGACTAGAGGAATTCGTCTGTGCTGTTGTGGGTATTATTTATTGAACTCAGCCTGCTGACAAAACCAGCAAAAGGACACCAACAAGGGCGCATGTAGTATGCCAGTGGAGTTCATTGTGCCGTAGCAGCCTACTAATGGGGCTAGAGGGTTCCGTTGTACTGGTGTGTTTATTTATTTTTTTTATTGAACTCAGTCTGCTGGAAAGACAACCTTCATAAGGACACCAACAAGAGGATTTGTAGTCTACTGGTGGAGTTTGTTGTGCTGTATTTGCTTGTTATTGGAGCCTGAGGAGTTCATTGGGCTGTTTTGTATATTTCTGATTGAGCTCGGCCTGCTGGGAAGACGACCAGCATACGGGTGCCAACTAAGGCATTTGTAGTTTACTAGTGGAGTTCGTTAGTCTATTTCTGGGGTTACAGGGGTTCGTTGAGCTGTTCTGTTATAATTTTAATTGAATTCAGTCTGCTGGCTAGATGACCAGCATAAGGACATCAACAAAGGCATCTGTTGTTTGCTAGTGGAGATCATTGTGCTGTATTTAGCTTATTATTGGGGCTAGAGTCATCTGTTGAACTGCTCTGTCTATTTTTTATTTGAACTCAGCCTGCTGGCAAGGCAACCAGGAAAGGACACCAACAAGGGGTTTTGGGGAATACAACTAGTGTTCGTTAGGCTGTCGCTCTGTTATATTTAGCCCAAACTGATACTACAGCGACCAGCTAAAAACGCCAACAAATGGGTGTATAGATAGCTGTTTTATTTAACAGCCTGCTAGTGCATATGTTATAGGCACCTATGCTGCTTGCCTGAGTGCAAAAGGTGTTTTTTGCTTAGTGTATAGGGTTTTATGTTACTTATTAGCTGTGGACATGCCATATTGGCAGAATAGATCTCACACAGTAACAACTGCTGTTTTTACAAGGTAAAGCTGATATTTCTCTCCTTTCCAGCTGGTATCCACACTGACATGAATTGCATATTTACACTGCTGAATTACTGATACTGTACTTGCATGACTGCTCTGCCTAGTCACTCTCATACATTGCAAATGTACTTTATGTGGATATGTCTATGTAACTAATGCTCTGCTGTAATTGTTGTATTTGGTTACTGTTGCATATGTCCACCTAATATGGTTAAACCCTTCCTCCCTAAAGTGCTAGGGTACTTGTACTTTGCTTGGACTACAGTTATAGCTTCATACAGTACAGAGTACAGAGTTGTATTTTGCTTGGACTACAGTTATAAGAGTTTATACTCCCTACCTTGAATTGTTGGATGGCCTTTGCTGATTTTTCTGCAAGCTACCTCTCTAACCTTACTTTCCCTCCACATCTACCTGCATCTGCACCTAATTCTCCTCAGATTCTTCACTGACATTCTGCCTGATTCTCTTAACCTTTACCTGTATCTTTCCCAGTTACCTAACTCAATGTCTCTCTCTCTTTTTCAGTAAACCATCCTGGGTGCTCCCTTCCTGCCTTTAGGGTACAAAGACACCTCTGGCCAATCCCAAGAAGACACCCAGAAGTGTTGCCTACAGCCAGGTTGCATAAGAGAGCTACTGCTGTGTGGATTTCCCCACTAAAGACTTTGAATGCATGTAGCCTATGCCTAACTACTTGTGCACTACTCTATTAATACCCACATGTGCTAGCTGCCCATCTGTGTGTGTGTTTCTCAGCAGACTACCACAAACCTCCTTCTATGGAAAGAGAATAACAAAGCTTTAAGCAATTGCTAGCTTTCTCTAAATTGTAAACTACTGACTAGTAGACTCCAAGCATAACACCTTACTGTACTTCCTGAATCACAACTGATTGTTTTCCACAACTGCTGCTCCTCCAGGACAGTGCTGTCCCACTACGTTCACTACGCTCACTTTGCTCATCTACCCTACCCCCATTCCCACCCCTATTGCAATTAACCTTATAGCTGCTAAACTACTCCCTCCTCAGCTCACACACCCAATCAAAAAATCAGATCACACTTTCAATCCCACACTCAAACATATTACACCACACCCATATTGTAAACTCCTTCTATTAATTCCCTGCTATCTTGTTCTGAATCCCCTACTCTCCCTCTCCCCTCTCCCCTACTACACTAGGTAACATTTAAAGGGAAAATCAAGATACATAAAATACCTTCCCTACACCTCAAAGCAGCATTTTACACATTAACCATATTTTTTCTTCACCTGTTTTCTATCCTTGCATCCTAACACACACAACTTCACTTCACTAATCCAACTCATCGGCAAACAGAAACCATAAAGAATACACTACAACTAATCCAATTCCCTATATCTCCATATGACTTTACCCCAACTCATCAAGATTTCTACATAAATAAGAAACAAACGAACAAAATTAACCCCTATGTATCCCAGAAACAATATAAAATACTCCAAAAACTTCTTAAACTCTACCTGTAACTAAGGCAAACACTCACTCACTCACTCACTGCGGGGATATACGCCCTTACCCTGGACCCTCTATTCCACTCCAGCCCAACCTTAATCAATCAAACCCACTCTACAGTAGGACAACCTCATCTCTTCTTCTCTTAAACATTAATGCAAGAAGTATACTCAACAAATTTCAGGACCTCCATGCCCTCTTGGCTTTATATAAACCAGACTTAGCTATATTAACTGAAACCTGGCTTAGACCAGAACATCATGATAATGAGATCACACTCCCTGACTATAATATTATACGGAAAGATAGGACCAGGAAAAAAGGAGGTGGTATAGCCATATTGTTTCAAAATCATCTCAATTTGGAGCAAGTTAGCTACAACCCTCATGAAGTCAATGGTACTGAACTCATTCTTGCCAAATTAAAACTAAACTCAAGCAAACATATAGTTATAGCAGGTGCCTACATCCCACCAGGAAACAACATTGCCACTATGGAAATCCTGGTACACTGGATCTCTATCTCCCATCCACAAGAAACCATAATTTTAGGAGATTTTAATATAGACTGATCCTACTGTATCAAATTCGACCCCACTACCCATATTAATCTACACAGGTTCACCCAAATCATAGACACCTCCACAAGAATCGATAAGAAATCCAAACGTCAATCCATCCTAGATTGGATACTTCTGTCCGACCCCACCTTAGCCCACCAATCAGGCTGCTTACCAGATAATCTGAGTGATCACCAACCAACCTACCTTATTAGGAATAAACCCTGCCAAAGTAACCAACCCATCATTAGAATAGTTCGCAATAAAAAGAACTTCAAAGCCAAAGACCTAAACCAGGAACTAAAATACTGTAACTGGTCTCCCCTAAAACACCTACCACTAGATGAAGCAGTAGACTACTTTAACTCAACTGTTCTCAAAATCCTAGACCATCAGCACCTTCCAGAACCATCAGAGTTAAGACTAACTATGCCCCCTGGCTAACAGAAACTAAAACTATAATGAAGGATAGTGATAGAGCATGGAGCCAATATCATAAACTGAAAACCACTACCACAAAAGAAATCTACCTAGCTCTCCGGAACAAGGCCAAAAAACTCATAAAAACTGATAAAACTAACTATTACAAAACCTTACAAGAAAAACAAACCCACTGCCCTCAAAGATTCTGGGCCTCGATAAATAAATTACTTCATCCAGGTAAAACCAGCACTCCCACACCCACAATACCAACCAGTAATGAGGACATCCCCATCCAATTCAACAGATTCTTCACAGAAACTGTCCTAGCCCTTTCTAATGCCCTAAATAGCATCTCCAACCCCACACCCTCTCCTACACCTTCTATCCCTATTACACAACAAACTCCCTCTAACTTTTCATTCTCTCCAGCATCCACAAAACTTATTACTAAACTCCTCAAAAAATTAAAACCCACCACACTGGCTGCTGACAAACTTCCTGCTGATTTCCTTTAACTCGCAGCTGAAACCATATCTTACCCCATATCTATTCTCATAAATAGATCAATATCTGAATGTAAAGTACCTAAGCTGTGGAAAATATCCCATATTATCCCACTCTACAAAGGCGGCAACTCCCTTGAGCTCACCAACTACCGCCCAATCGCAATTTTATCACCATTATCAAAAATACTAGAAAGAGTAGTGCATACACAACTAATGCAATACCTCCTAGAAAATAACCTGATATCATCATCTCAACATGGGTTTCGACCCTCCCATAGTACCACAACAACCCTACTCTCTTTCACTAACATAGTCAATACTTATAGAAACAACGGACAGTTTGTATCTTCTGTATTCTTGGACTTATTAAAAGCATTTGATATGGTCAACCACAGCATGCTGCTCGAAACCTTATCTTCCCTTAACCTTACCTCACCCACTATATCTTGGTTCAACAGCTACCTATCAGACCGACAACAAGCAGTTCTGTTGCAGGATCAACTATCCTCCCTTCTGCCAGTATCCATAGGAGTCCCTCAAGGTTCAATCCTTGGTCCTTTACTATTCTCCATATTTACAAATCAGATAGCTGTATCCACCCCCTCTGCCTCTATAGTGCAATATGTTGATGACACAACTATCATATGTGCTGCCCCAACCTTAAGCGAACTACGAATAACACAATACAACTTTACATTGACTGAAGCTGGTTTTCTAGCATTAAACTGATACTCAATCCCAAAAAAAACAAACCTAATTCTCTTCACTCCAGGCAGATCTTCTGCACTAAACAATGATTTCAGCATAAACTCCAAAGAAAATACCCTAATCACTCCAACATCACACACCAAACTCTTAGGAGTAGTAATCGATAACAAACTTAAATTTGACATACACATAGCCCAAACAATCAAAAAAGTGCACAAAAAGCTTGGACTCTTATATAGGAACAGGCAATTCATGACCAACCATACCAAAGCCACTATTGCTAGAACTCACCTACTATCCACTCTACTGTATGCCTCTCCAATCCTGATGAATCTTCGCCACAGCGAGCAAAACAAAATGACAGCTTGCTATAACAAGATTGCCAAGTTTGCTGCAGGTGCCTCTAATAAGGACCATCACTGTCATTCCATCAAGCAGCTCAAATGGCTTGAGTTACCCCATCTACTTCTTACTACACAGCGCTCTATAGCCCACAAACTGTACTACATCCCTGACAAACCCCCCATACTACAAAATGTAATACAACCCTACACAGCCACCCGAGTCCTAAGATCAACAGACCAAAATCTCATAAATGTCATCAAACATAAGAATGAAGCTGGTAAAACTCTGTTTGCCTGTACAATAGCAAAAACCTGGAATTCACTTCCTACTCACATAACTTCAACAGCTTCTGCCCTCCAATTTAAGAAATTACTCAAAACCCACTATTTTTGTAATTGGCTGTGATCATCTGACTCCCCAGGCTAATCCGCCACATAGCAGTAATACTAGGATACTGCTAAGGATGACT
The DNA here is from genome assembly GCF_019279795.1 of Protopterus annectens. Classification (NCBI taxonomy): domain Eukaryota; kingdom Metazoa; phylum Chordata; order Ceratodontiformes; family Protopteridae; genus Protopterus; species Protopterus annectens. Next base: position 1,759,110,365 of record NC_056743.1, read on the forward strand.
CAGTTCTGTCTAGCCTCTACATTTCTTATTCCTTCCTAAAATTGTTTTATTCCAATGGTATTAACTTGTATGTCTATAATTAAATATTAAACACACTCCTATATGCCATTTGTTTGCATTTAAAAACACAACTATGTGCTGTACATGAGCCTGTGCTGCAATGTTAGATGATATTTTATATGTGTGTATTAAGAATGCAAGGCTGTTTCTTATAATTGTATCTGTTTAGCAATTGTTTAAATGGAGCTTTTCTCCCCGGGCCTCCGCTGAAAATGGACCTGTGCCCAGTCGGACTTTCCCGGTCATCAAATGTAAAATAAAAAATAAAATAAATAAAATAAAAATAAACCATTCAATTAATGGTTTACCAATCCTAGCTTCCATCTACACACACTTCACTACTTACAAGGAAACTTGTTCCATGTAAGCAGTTGAAATCTCGTTCATGTCAGCACATGAACTAGCTGCTCACACTGTGCAGAGTGCATGAAGCCCATTAATAATGCAGGAATCGTGCACCCTATACAGTGCTACAGGCAGCACGAAAAGCCTCCGTATAGGATCTACACTGAGCCTACATGGACTTTCATGAATACTGGACATTTTGTCTTCTAATATAATTACATCTATGTCACATGCATTGCACCACTCCAAAATCCCTCCTCTTGTTACTATATTATTAATACTATTCAAATTTACAGAAAGCACTCTCAAATTTTAATTAGGCTAGCTATCTTAATAATTCACTCAAAGCCTAGATAATTTCCCTCCCAAATATGAGAATCAAACACTATAACCTGTGCCTGTGAGTCCAACACCTTAACCACTATAGCAACCCTACACCAAAAACATCCACAGGAAGGCAGCAGACAACAAGACCAGTAAAATTGACCAGAATGTTTAAAACATAAACCATACACCAACCCACAATCATTAGTTGCATGTATTCTTTTGCATCCATTTCTTTTTTTTTGCACCTATCCTTTTAATTTTTATTTTTATATCTTTTACCCTTTTACCCATATAATTCATTTTTTACTACCCCCCAGCTTATGTCTTCTTCATCACTTATTTCAAAACATTCTTCTATGTCCTCTTTATTATTTTTTCTCATCTAATTTTCTTATATTTCTACATCTAAAATTTCTTCTCTGTTTTCTTTTCTTTCTTTTTCTTTACTCTTATTTTCATTTTTGCAGTCCATCCATATCCAATTTTATTACATTTATAAGATTTTAATTCACATTTTTTGTATCACGTACCATTTCTCCACAAATATGACATTTTCTTTTGTCACAGTTACTTATGAAATGTCCTTCTTTTCCACACACACACACACACACACACACACACACACGCACACACGCACACACGCACACACACACACACGCACACACGCACACACACACACACACACACACACACACACACACACACTTTTGGGTTGTCCCCAGTATTTTATGACACCACCTTTTCCCTTCACATTTATCATGCTTGGTACATGTATAATTTTTTTTCTTTTTCTATTTTTAACACAATATTACAAACCCAGCCACCAGTTCATAAACCCATTTTGTCATAAACTTTTGCAATGTCCAGTACTTCTTTACATAAAGTTTTCAAATGTCCTTTCAAAATCTTTCTTTCTTTCTACCTCCATTCGAAATTGTACATGAATTTTCTTTTTTGTTTCCCTCTTAAATGCTTTTATCACTTAAAGATTCCATGGGTAACGCTCTTTCTTTTTTCTTATTCTCCATGGAAAATTTCCATTGAAAATAAGTCTCAGATATAATGTCACTCACAAAATGCCTGTTTGTTAATAAGAATAAATGCTCTTACCTCATGGGATTTTGTGCCCAAAGGAACTATTAAACTGTGAATCAGAATCATACCAGCTGCAATGTACAGCCTGGTAATCAAATGAAAAAGTTTAAATCCAAATAAAACAGACAGCACAGCACACCAAAATGTTCTGTTTAAACAAACAAGAAATCTTCCAGAATTTCTGTGTAAGTAAACAGGTTTAATGCTTCAAAAACAGAGATAATCACTTTCACGTCCTCTTTTCACAAGTCAGTTCATCAGATCTAACTAGTAACACACAAACTACCATTTAAAAAGAGAGCTGCACTGTTGTCATCAAGTCATGTGACTCCAGTATAGTGTTTTTGAAGCATTAAACCTGTTTACTTACCTGGAACTTCTAGATGTTTTCTTGTGTGTTTAATCAGGACATTTTGCTGTGTGTGCTGTGGCTGTCTGTTTTATTTGGATTTAAACTATTAAATTATCCCATACTTCATACCTGTCCATTTCGTTGTCTTCTTTACTTTGAATCCTAACCACGTACTTCTGTTTTTCATTTCTTCTGCCTTGTTTTCTGCTGTTCTACTTTTGCCTTCTTTTACTTTCTCTGCATATTTTATTTCCTTTTCCATCTCAGCACTATTCTTCAGATTGTCTCTGCATCCTCCTTTTGAATTTTATCCATAATGCTCCCGAGGAAACATCTCCTTCATTTCTGGCTCACTCTGCACCACCATTTCTTTGCACCTGGAAGGGAAACTGGAAGTGATCCTCCAAAATGGGTCCCACTCATAACCATACCTTGCAACCTCTGAGTGCTAGAAATCTGGGAAAAGCCTAAAATAATCGGGGGACAAATACTCAAAAATAGGGACAGATTTTAAATATTGCTCTTGTAAACTTAGATATTTGCTAGAATAGCAAGATTTGTGCTGCCATGCATTTTTCTGAATTATATGAAATCTGAAACTCAGGTATATATCATTATTTAGTGACATCAGTCCTGGACAATGTGTCAGAAAACCACAAATTTTATGAGGAACAGACCAAAAATATTAGACAAAAATCTGGACATCCTGTGAAAATCTGGACAGTTGAGAGGTATGGTCACAACAATGATGAGTAGAAGAGGTTCCCTGATACCCTTGCCAAATTTCCCAGGTCTCCTCTGAAAAACAGCTACTAGCATAGTGGGCCTAACTTGGACAATGAAGAATAACTAAAAAATAAATGAAACAGAAGGGAGTGAGCAGGAAAAGAAAGAAGTTTTGAGTTTGTTTCCCTACATTTCAGCTTTCTATGATACAAGATTGTTTGCCTTATACACTGTATTGGTTTGTTTACAACTGAGATGCATATGGTGCTTGTTTACAGATTCTTACAATGGTTGTCATGCAGTATGTTTTCAGTTACTTGCAGGCTAGTTAATTTCAAAAATTAGTTAGATCTATAGACTTCCGCAGATTTTATCACTATTTTACAAGATTTTAAAACATAATAAATATGTAATACTTTTGGCCTATTTAGTATTTACTTTAGCCAGTGCTAGTAACATAGAGGAATAAAAATTTGATTAAATCCCAGGCAACCCAAGTTTGACTAGTAGTTAAGGGACTGAACAGTGCTGGCAGGGAGGATATCACCTCATCTCTGTGTGGAATCCCTGGAGTGGTGGAATTAATGTGTATTGCCCAGTCGAAGGAAGGACTAATAGAAGGTACGAAGAAAAAAATTACACAGAAAAAATCAGTGCTTACTTTAATGACTCCCAAATGCATATTCAGAACACTTTTTTTTCTCATATAATTTATTGATTTTACAGCTGCTTGCAGTTGTTGGTTTGCACTTCAGATTCTTGACATTAGGCATTATTCTACCTCAATTTTCCCTTTCCCCCACTGTAGTGCGATCTTGGAGTTGGTATATATAGGTAGGGGAGTGTGGGTGGTGCAGTCCCCCCACCTTGGCAGTTTGACATACTGCAGTATGCTTGATGATCACAATATTGGTCAACTAATTCCATTCCCTGTTTTATAAATGTGCTGACGTGAACATTTGCTTAAGTGAACGTTCGCTCTTCTCAGCCCAACAAATGGAGGTCCACATAGTTAAACCTTCAATTATATGAAATAGACCTGAGGAAAAGACCTGGACTTGTGAGACGCTGAATAAAGATGGGAGGGAACTCGTAGGATACTGGGGAAAAAAGCAGAGGTATTGAATTAATTATTTATTTCAGTTTTCATGAAGGAAAGAAATGAGAAGACGTGATGTTAGCAGAAAAGCAAGGCAGAATAAATAAAACACTAGACAGACACCAGAGTAGGGAGGGAGGGAGGTGGTTGATACAGAATTGGCTGTCCTTAGGGAAGTTTAAGCACAATGGCCAGATCTACTACCTCCAAGAGTCTTCAAAAAATGTGACTTGTGACCGGTAGGTTTGGAGGTTAGTGTAATGGATAAGAAAAGTAACTTGTCTGATTCTTATAAAAGAGAAACTGGCTAAGCTTAAAATGGCTTACAAGGCAGGTAGCCTAGTGTTTGATTATGAACCTATGAACCTAAGATTTTGTGATAGAGATCTTCAGTAGGCTACTGGCCAGTGCAGAAGTAACTGAAGACTGGAGAACAGTAAGTATACCTTTTTGTAAGGTTGAAACTGAAAGCAATGTGGAGAACTACATATTAATTATATTAATGGCTGTGGCAGAGAAAGTCATAGAAGAGTTTTGAAGGAAAGAGTGGTTGCTTTCACAGAGGAAGACAACCTCCAGGAAAGTAACCAACACAGGTTTATGGCCAGAGGGAGTTGTCATTCAAACCTAATTAAGTTTTAAGATTGGGTTACATGAGAACTTGACAAGTAAATACCAATAAATGTCTACCTGAACTTTAACAAGGTCTACCTCAGTCTGTAACAGACATCTGCTATTAAAACCAGAAGGGCTGTGAAGGGACCAAGACTGAGGTATTGAATTTCTGCATAGCTCATGTGTGGAATCTATAGGGTTGTAGTGAGAGGAACAGTATTTGTAATAAAGATACTGACCAGTGTAGTGCTGCATATTTCAGTCAGAATCCAGTAATCCCAAGTGTGAGTTTGTTTTAGATGTACCTGCAAGACTAGAGAATGGGATTATCATTTTTCATTGGTGACACCAAGAAAAGCACATATTCAGGACAGGAATTGTAATGACAGAGCAAGAAAACAGCAGTCACAGACAGATGCAAAGTATTTTATTTGGGCCACAGAAACTATGGTTTGAACTATCAGTAGGGAAAGAATGGAACTAGGATTAGAGAGCAGGGAGCTGATCTGGGGGTGTTAATCATATCACAATTGTACCACCCATGGCTGAGGGGGTGGCAAGTGGCAGTACAAACAGAATGTGTGGGTATGCACTCAAGGGGATGGACTCTAAAAAAAAAAAAAGTAATTTTCTGCTGTACTTGGTAAACGTCAGGTCATACCTTGGGTACTGTGTGCAGTTTTGGAGGCCATCAAAGAGAGGGGCATACGTTTCTGGAAAGAGTCCTGAGAAAATATACAAGAATGTAGAATGGATGGATACAGAAGGACATGTCTGGAAGCCTGAGAAGTTTGAGCTCACTATAAACAAGAAGAGACAGAGTGGATGGTGTGTGTGGCAAAACTTAAGTTAGGGAGATATGAAGGTGTCATCCTGAACAGAAAGGCCAAGGGAAAGGAAAGCAGACAGACAACAGATTGTTGGGACTAACCACACCATAAATCTTTGAAAATATTTTTTTTTCACAGAGGGACTTGTGGACTCATGGAACAGATTCTCAAAATGGGTGACAGAAATGGGATCCATAGAAGCTTAGATGGATAAAGGATGAGGGGAGAGGTAGGGATAGGAAGGTGGTAGAATTTGAAATGTACTTTAAGGATAGACTATACAGGCTTAATATTTTCTTACTTTAAGCAACTGTAATACAATGTAATTTAGTGTGGTGCAAAAAGCACCTGAATGGGTATGGCAAAGTATCATTGTACAGAAACAAAACAGCTTGCACAACAAAACAGTGGGAAGATAAATTACTTGCAAAAGGCTGAAAGACAAGTATGGAGAGCTGAAGCAAGCCCACACAAAGAGAACACCTGTCACAGAACAGATATAAGATACATCCTGCACAAGTACAGCAAGGGAGGAATCATGGGAAAAATCTACTGCAATGAAGATGCAGATAATGTAGTTTATATAGCCTTTGATAGCTGTATAAACAGTGTTGTGCTAGTTACTTATAAAAGTAATAAGTTACTATTACTAGTTATTTTTAAGTGAAAGTAATACATTACCATAACTTATTACTTTTCTAAAAAAGTAATACATTACTGTTACTAGTTACTAACTAAAGTAACTAGTTACTGCTGAGTTATTTTACATACAGTAAGTATAGTTTATCAATTCTCATGTTCAAATTTACTCACACAGTACTTGTGTGTGAGGAATACATGCTTACTACACATGAATACAAGTGTATTAAAGGTGTATACACAGTGTTGCAATAATGATGAATAGCATTTTACAGTTTACAAAGTCCCACAGACTAGTCTTTATAGTCAGAGTCACTTAAACCAAAGTACGCACAGCCAGCAACACAAGACCCATAAGTTACAACCCATCAAATTTTCAACAATGTACATTAGGCTAATCTGCTAAAACTAATACCAAGGACACAAGCATGCTTACAGAAAATGTCATATAGGTCTAACAAGACTGTTAACACAATAAAGTCAAGCAAAATATCACTTTATATAACTATTCACAATGACTACACATTTCTGTTGGCTTGAAGAAGGAGTAACTTTTCAAAGTGTTCGTGTGTGAGTGTTTTTCTTCTTGCAGTCAGCACTTCTCCACCAAGACTGAATAGGCATTCAACAGGTGCACTAAATGGCAGAGCTGTATTAGTGTTCAGAAATATTTTCTTAACTATAGGGTAACTGTTGTGAGAAGATATTTCTCTGGAAGGGCAGCCAGATACATGTCCTTCTGAGAAGATGTGCTGATATTGTCTGGCGTTGACTCTTTGAAGCTGAAGAAGCTGTCTTTGGCAGGTAATGCAGAAGCTTCAGATGACCCATGTGCAGGTTCATCCAGTTTCTGCATTGCATTAAGGAACAGAGCCTTGCCTCTGAGTTTCTGCTCTTCACTGTCCATCCATCGCAAACAGAACTGTGGATGCACTATGCTAGCCAGAATGATCTCTTCACACTCCAGAAGGTGATTGAACCAAGCCTCAATGCCTTTAATAAGGGCATCAACTAGCGGCACAACAGACTTCCTGACTTCGAACAACTTGTTTTTCAGGTACGTAATGGTGGGGATCAGGATTCCCATCAAACTTTTTAGCTTTGACTGCAGGATGTCCAGAGCCACTGCTAGGGGCTGCATTGCTTGCACAAACTCAGCAACAAAGGTAACTTCTGCAGGCCTGAATATGACAATTCCAATCTCTTTACATATCTCATTCAGCAAGCCTTCATCCTGAGTTGCAATGAGGTGAATTCTCTCTATCACGTAGAAAGTGGAATTCCATCATGTTACACTGGGAATAATCAATGCCAGATCACACTTATTTTGAACCCCCTAAGTAGCTTGGGTGCTGCGACTAGCCTTGGTCCAAGCAGGATAGCATTTGGCCAGGGTGCTTCGCATGATCTTTTTTATACTGTGCATCATTACAAGCAGATTTAGTATTGTACACGACAACTAGATTCAATGTGTGATGCACGTCTCAGATGTGAAGGCAGTGAACAGGTGTACTCGATTTGCCCTGACTGACTCAGCACGGCTGTCACGCTGTTGTAAATCACTTCACCATCATCATCCTCATCTTGGGACAGAATGCTTGTAGTCTTAAATCTCCCACATTCCGAGAAGGCAGTGAAAGCCTTTACAAAATTGCTGCCATTGTCAATAATTGTTGCACACACCTTTTGATCTATCTTGTACTTGATGGGAATGCTCTTGAGAGCTGATGCTATGAGATCATATGTATGCCTCCCCTGTAATCTGCAGCATGACAAAGCTGACTTTCTTTGAAGTGTGTCACAGTCAATCCAGTGGGTGGTGACACCAAAAAAACTATGATTCTGATGGGTCCAAATGTCAGCCATAGTGTGCTGCATACTATCAACATTCATGCTGGAAGAAGCTGCAAACATCTTCTCATTTGTAAGCATATCCGTGTACTTTTCTATAATATCATATAGCTGACAAATATCTGCATTCTTTCTTAAAGTTAAATCACTGTCTCAAAGCAAAATCTTTATCACTGCATCATTATTAACACCAGACACAAGCTTGTCTTTTAACAACTTATCTCTCAGATCACAAAATCTGCACATTTTTGCCTTGTTTCTCATGTCAGTTATATATACTGCAAAAGTTTCACCAGGTTTTTGATCTCTTGTGTAAAATAGTGCCTTTCAACTGTAATATTCATTTGAGGGTTGCACAGTTCTCTAAATTTACATTTTAAGCACTCAGAGTCTTCCCATGTTTCAGCCTGTACCACAATATGGCAGTCTTCCCCCTTCTCTGTATAAACAGCAGGTGCATACACAAATGAATGTTCTCTCTCAATGACTTCTGAACCAGGTAAACTGAGCAGAATAAATGTTTTTGTATGTGCGTCTTTATCAGAAAAAGCAGCCTGTATGAAAATATCATATTCTTGCTCAAACACTCTCCAATTTTCAGCAATATTATTATCAAACACAAGCGGATCAGGTCTGTGAAATCCCTCTGCCATGCCAAATAACTGTTAAACACACACCAGTTACTTGTAATTATATTCAGCTGTACAACAGACTCTGGAATAATGTACTTTTTGAAAAGACTGTACTGTAATATTGCACACACTGCCAACACTTTGCACACTTTAGATACTTTGAATAGCTTTAGTTAATGTGAAAAAGTAGTACATTGCAAAAAAGTACAGTTGTTTTCTCTTTTTTGAATATTTTATACAATTTGGATATTGTTTCAAATGTTTTCGTAATTATTTCAAGTACTTTTTTCAATATTTGAACATTTTGTTTATTCAGTAGTTGGTTTGGAATGCTTTGCTTTATATTAATTGAGGGAAAAATCATTTAAATGAGTTTAAGAACCTGGAAATATTTTCTGACCTGTTTGCGAATTGTTTGAGCCACTCTTGTATATTCCTCCATTTCTGAGTGTGCACCTCATGGTTTTAAGAAGTTTTGACTTCAGATCCCATTCTGACAACATGTCACTCATCTTGTGTATTCAAATAAGATGATGAGGCTTGGGTGTTCATTTAAGATATTACACACAAACACATCAGCATGGATGACTGGAACATAAAACTTAAACAAACTAGCTAATTAACTGACTGCTACACACATACATGACTTCACTGCAGCTGCTTACACAAAATGGCACTCTGCTTGCACATGCTCAGTACTTTCTGTGCATGTGCCCACGAACTGCAGTGGCTTTAAAAGTACAACACACACACACTATGATCTACACTTCCTGTGCTCGAGTGGGTTTTCTCAGGGTGTTCCGGTTTCCTCCCACATTCCCAAGACATGCTGCAAGTGGATTATACATTCTAAATTGGCCTTAGGTGTGAGTGTGTGCATGTTTGTGCCTTCTGAAGAAGGTTGGGTGCTAGGCTGGCAACTCAACAATGTAAAACTCAACTTCCACTTGTTCTGTAGACTGAAGATCCACCGTGGTGATCCCTAACGGGCACAGATGAAAGGAGAAGAAAAAGACCAGTCTTTATAGCTAGAGAGTCACAGATAATAATTAAACATTTTGTCTATTTTCAGTAACTAAAAATCGAAACCCGAAAAGATAAATAGAACATAACAAAAAATTGTCTGGACAAAAGTTGGTTGATCATAGATCCACTTGAAAAGTCCTGCTTGGTGCAGTGGGTTGGGGCACTGGGTGCTCAACTGATGAGTGATGAGTTTGATTCCGACTGATGGTGGTATGAAGAACCAATGCCATGTATTATACTGCAAGGTAATGGTATGATCTCTAGCAGGCTAGAATTGTTCCAGTGTTAGGGGATGTTTTAGCGGCCGAGAGTCCTACAGTACCAGGGCAGGACAGCAGTCTGGTCATCATTAGCTTTCACCTCCTTGCAGTGTTAAAAAATGAAGTAAATTCTGAGTCAGACTAATTTTAATGATCTATTGTGAATGCTATGTGCTATCAGTTGTGCCAACATTATGTTGTAATTTTTTATCCAAATTGCCACTTCAAAGTCTCTATTACCTCCTAACATCTGATAACTATCCATACTATATAGGGACCCCGGAAGTTTTACATCACTCTTTAGGAGGCTATATCGCCCATATTGAGAACCACTGGTTTAAGTAAAAGTAACTAAAAAGTAACTCACATTTAAGTTACTAGTTACCAAAAAAGTAATATATTACTATTACTATTTACTGTTTTGAAAAAGTAACTAGTTATATTACTAGCTACTAGAAATTGTAATATATTACAGTAATATAGTACATTTTGTAATATTTTACTCCCATCACTGCGTATAAAAATATACTTCTAGCGAGGTTGAAAGAGATCTTATATTTACTACAAAAAGGTGTTTGTCAGATCAACACACAATGTAAAATTAACAGCGAAACACTATGTACAACACCGTAGAAAATATGTCAACTGATAAAAGAAATCCTTGCTGACAGATAGAAAAGTCATCTTAAAATGAACTAAACTAGTTATTCCCAAATCTCTGCAACATACAGCATCATAACTTGCACAATCCCTATTAAGGTATGGTCAGAAGTAAACACCTGTTAGAGAAAAATGTGGTTTCTTGATATTGGCCAGATTAGCTCTATTTAATGCCGCTATAACACACAATTGCCTTAATTGTCAGACTAGTGCTCCATATACAAAACAATTCCATTAACTATGTCTGATTTACCAGAATGAATACAGGTTGTACCAAATACACATTTTATTGACTGCTATACAGATATTTATGGACCTTTATAACCAGGGAACCTTTTTTAGTGAATATTGTTAACTACAGCAAGTTTGCCCATCGGTATTTACAGTTATACTATTTGCCAGACAGTGGTCCTCTGTTTAAGGGTAACGACTAATACATTTTACAGCATATTTCAGTTTCAGACATAGAGAAGTAATACCCCTAAGGTCTCAAGCAAATGTGTTATTTGAAAGGTTCATAGCAACTTTGGGATAAGGGTAGCTATCATCCAGAATAGACTTTGTAAACAATTTTGTAAACATGTCTTAGGAGAATGTAGAGCTACGGCATGTGAAACTACATTACAGCCACCATCCCTTTTGTTATCCAACGCTATATTCAAGACTAAAATTCCACTATTCGACTTGACTCTGTAGTCAGGCAACATGACAAATACAAGGACAAGAAGAAGAAGAATTTTGCAGGTTATAAAACAAAACATTTATCCAAATCTGATCCAAAAGTAAAAGAGAAACATTATTAATGAAACAATAAAGTTTTACCACACATAATACTTAGGTTTAAGAGAAGCATATGCCATAACGGAAATCAAAGGTCCTATAGTAACAGTGCCTGGAGAAGGAAGGAAACTTACCATCTATGTACATTTTTTAAGAATTGCTAGATTCTTCTGCCTTCTTTACCAGAGTTCGAGGCTTAACAGATATCTGTTACAGAGAAGACATTTCCAGTTAGACTCAAAAGTGGCTCTCTGTTTTAGGAATGACATAATTTTAGAGTAATATCATTAAAGAGTATCTCACAGATATGTAAAAAGTAATGGAAATTTGCATACAGAATGAACTCTAACAATAAAAAAATTAAAAGTGATTGCAAAACTATTACTTGGTAGTATACATAAAAGAGACTGCATTAAGGAAAGTTTATTAAAATGATAAGAAAGGAGTTAAGTAGCATTTTGAAAATCTAATAATGCAACGAGTGTGTTCCCAGACTTCAAAATGATGCACTGCAACTCTTAATTCAATGCCAAGTCATTAGGGGCTCAATATGGCTTTGTAAGGCTGGACTTCTCAGCTACACCACAAGCTTATGATACCCAATGAGACAGGACCTAATATTTCTGCAAAGAAGCAATGAACTTCTATCCAAACTGGTACAGCATTAGCAAGAATTATATTTGTGAAAAAGTAAAATATGCTTACATAGAACATAATACTAGTTCTGGAATTTATTTTACAGTTTTAAACAAATTCTAATAATTTCTGAAGTTGTCTTTTAGGGTAAATGGTGCCATTATATGGCAGTTACCACTACTTCATTTTTAGAAAACTATTGTTTTATTTTAACAACAGACTGTAAGTCATGATTGCTATTTCATATGGTATTACATCATTTAAGTGGAAGTCTCTTTCTCACCTATCAGGAGTTGACATTTGAAGTCAGGAAGTATTTATGAGTGTAACCTTTTTATATTGTTATGTTTAGTGTAGTTTACCACTGATCATAACAATAAGTATGATAGTAATGCATCAATGTATACCTTGTTTATTGCACCATAAAACTCTCCATACATATCTGGCACCTTTGCTGAATAGCATTCCGAGACTTCGGCCTGAATGCTTGACGTATATGGAGGGTTATATAACACGATAAAAAGGTAATAAAGTACGTATACTACTGTACTACTGCATGGCATGTTCATCATTTAGTGTTTCCTTAATATTGTTGTTTGAATATGGTAGCATTACATTTATCATCTGCATACATCATCAAAAATTCATCCCCATTGTAGAACAGATGTTACTTTTTATCATTAAATAGCGGTTTCCTTGGCAGTGGTGGAAGAGCTCTGACTACAGCTAGGATAAACCGGGTTTCATTAACAACAGTATACAAACCTGGGTATGATTACTTACCGAGGCACTGGAGGAACTAGCTGTGTGTGTGTGCATGTGTGTGTGTGTGTGTGTGTGTGTGTGTGTGTGTGTGTGTGTGTGTGTGTGTGTGTGTGTGTGTGTGTGTGTGTGTGGGGGGGTGATGCTGTTTGTTGGCTTATCTCTAATGGGGATATGGGGTTGTAACGTGAGGGAAGTTTGTGTTATGGGCCTCTATCTCATCAAAGATCCCTGGTGGAGATCAGAGCTCTTACAATAAAAATCTGCTTATAACAGAGACAAAGCTGATTGTAAGGATATAACCCACGGAAGAGACTGACCTCATCGTACTCACCTCATAGGTGTTTAAAGGGACATTCACCGAAGGGAGTAGTTAGGGATTTAGAAATACAAAAAAATTCCATTATGTCTGCTTAAATTACATTCATGCTGATGAGTAAGGATGCTGGTAGATCCAAACATCAGTATTCACAGAGGGAGTCAAACAAGAAACAAAAAAAAACCTTTTTATCATGCAAAGTGTATTTGTGCAACTGTTGTACAGTGTTCTCTTTCATATATCTATCTGTGTGTGTGTGTGTGTGTGTGTGTGTGTGTGTGTGTGTGTGTGTGTGTGCATGGTTCCCCTTCACATGGTCGATTTTTCAGAAAGTCAAAATTCATATGGCTGAGACCACATGATCGACTTTTGAAAAGCCGACCATGGGGAACCGCTATCTCTGTACAGTGCAGAATGGGAACTTTCCTTCTTCTGCACTGTAGTGTGATCTCGGAGTTGGTATATTTAAGTTACGGGGGGGGGTGGGGGGCGTAGCCCCCCTGCTAACAGTTTTTAAGTAACTGTTCACTGTGTTTCAGTGCTTACTTTACATGGTCGGCTTACTGAAGTTTCGAATTTCAGTATCTCAAGATGAAAGTGCCGAAAGTGCAGTTGAGTGAAACTGCACTTGATTGAATTCAAAGTGTCGAATACATGGTTGTGGTGGTGAGCTACGTGGGATTTGCTGTGTTTGTAAGGTGCGGTGTGCTGTGGGATATAGTTTGTCTGCCGTTGTGTGGCTATATCTGGAGATTTCAGTCAGTGCTGTTTTTTTAAGGGTTTTGGGTAGGGATTTGAGTGTATGTGAGTGTGTTGGGAAGTTTTAGGTGCCGGTTAGGATAGGTAGGTGAGAGTGTGAATGTGTAAGTGTTGAGAGTAGTAGTGTTTCTACTTATGTGATGTGTGCTTGTGCAAGGGGAATATAGAGTATGTAGTGGTGGGTTTAGTGACTTTGTCTTTTTAGTGTGACCTCGGAGTTAGTATATATATATATATATATATATATATATATATAGATATATATGTAGTGGGGGTGTGGGGGGCTTGCCCCTCACATGGGGGTACAGGGGGGCTTGCCCCCTTCTTATATGTAGGCTAGGTGTGTGCATTTGTGTTGTTGTTTGTTTTGTTGGTTTGTTGTAGTGTGGGGAAGAATGTGTATGTATCTTTGTTTGCCTGGTGGAGGGTGTATTTAAAAGTTGTGATTCTGAAGTTCACACTTTTGGGGTTTCGATATTATGAATGTTCAGCTTTATAGACTCAGGATACTGAAATTCGAGATTTCAGTATTTCAAGATTATAAAGTGAATCCATATATATATATATATATATATATAGATATATATATATATATATATATATATATATATATATATATATATATATATATATATCTATCTACACACATATATATATATATATATATATATATATATATATATATATATATATATATATATACGCATGTGTGTGTGTGTGCTATATATATATATATATATATATATATATATATATATATATATATATAAATATAAATATATGGGTCTACATTGCTTTGTTGAATCTCATTTCTCTGAATTTCATTTCACCCTGACCATTTTGCTGTAAACGCGAATTACTGAAAACTCATTTCACTGAATCTTGAACTGTAGTTAGTATATATGGCACTGTGGAAAGTACTGTAAGACAAGTAAAAGGTATATGCCCTTTTACCCACTGTAGTGTAATCCTGAAGTTAGTATATATAGTTAGGGGGGGCACAGCCCCCACATTGGGTGGTGTGGGGGGCATAGCCCCCCATTTAGTTTGAGTACATATTGTTTTCTGGAAACAGTTATTGGTGTTGTAACTATGCATGTCTATTGTTTAAAATGTATTGTTTGGAAGTTTTTGGTAAAATAGAATATAAAACAAACAAGGTGGGGGGTTACACCCCCCACACACCCCCAACTATATATACTAACTCTAGGATCACACTACAGTGGGGAAAAGGGCATATACCTTTTACTTACCTTACAGTACTCTACACAGTGCCATATATACTAAGTTCATTTCAGTGAAATGAGATTCAGTGAAATAAGTTTTCAGTAATTTGCGTTTTCAGTGATGTGGTCGGAGTGAAATGAAATTCAGTGAACTGCAATTCAATGAAGCAAAGTAGACCCATATATATATATATATATACATATATATAAATATATATATATATATATATATATATATATATATATATATATATATATATATATATATATATATATATATATATATATATATATATATATATATATATATAAAATACATATTTAAAAGAATCCAAAAAGTGCCACCAGTAGTAGAAATACTTCGTAATGAATCCTTTATTGTGAAGCACTTTTCGTCCGGTAGCTTCACCGGACTTCATCAGACCTACCGGACGAAAAGCGCTTCACAATAAAGGATTCATTATGAAGTAGTTCTACTACTGGTGGCACTTTTTGGATTCAGTTTGTTGTTTTTGTTTATATTTAAACAAAATCTAACAAAAATAAAAAATTCCTTGTTTTTTTACATATTTTAAAATGTTGATTCTTTAATTCATACATACACATGTGAACACATACACACACACACACACACACACACACACACACACACACACACACACACACACACACACACACACACACACACACACAATTTTTTTTGTGAATTGTATTCCCATACAATACAGGGGAATAAAATGTTAGGTTATACCTTTCCATGCATATAAATGTTTGAGATAAAGAATGTCGGCATGAGGACATTTGGACCACTAACATAATCTGAGCTGCTTCTGTTATTTGCATAACCCCTTTTTTCAGACCACAGGCAACTTGTCATTTATTTTTCAAATAAACTACATGTTCACATGTCACCCACCAGGTTAAACCATAACAATACTGTTGCTGGGATCCAACTTACATCAAAACAGTGTCTCTCTTCCTCCTTCTTCTTCTTCTTCTTTTGGCTGCTCCCATTAGGGGTCACCGCAGCAGATCAACTGTTTCCATTTCTTCCTGTCCTCTGCATCTTGCTGTGTCACACCACCCACCTGCATGTCCTCTCTCACCATATCCATAAACCTTATCTTAGGCCTTCGTCTTTTCCTGTTACCTGGCAGCTTCATCCTTAGCATCTTTTTCCCAATATACTCTGCATCCCTCCTCAGCACATGTCCAAACCAACGTAATCTTGCCTCTCTGGCTTTGTCTCCAAACCTTCCAAGATGGGCTGACCCTCTAATATACTTATTCCTAATCCTGTCCATCCTCGTCACACCCAGTGCAATTCTTAACATCTTTAACTCTGCCACGTCAAGCTCTGACTCCTGCCTTTTTGTCAGTGCCACTGTCTCCAACCCATATAACATAGCTGGTCTCACTACCCTCTTGTAGACCTTCCCTTTCACTCTTACTGGTACTCGTCTGTCACAAATCACTCCTGACACTCTTCTCCACCCACTCCATTCTGCCTGTACTCTCTTCTTCACCTCTCTTCCACACTCAACATTACTCTGAACTGTTGATCCCAAGTACTTAAACTCATCCACCTTTGCCACCTCTACTCCTTGCATCCTCACCATTCCTCTATCCTTCCTCTCATTCCCACACATATATTCTGTCTTAGTCCTGCTGACCTTCATTCCTCTTCTCTCTAGAGCATATCTCCACCTCTCCAGGGTCTTCTCCACCTGTTCCCTACTCTCACTAAAAATCACAATGTCATTTGCAAACATCATAGTCCACGGGGACTCCTGTCTGATCTCATCTGTCAACCTGTCCATCACCACTGCAAATAAGAAAAGGCTCAGAGCTGATCCCTGATATAATCCCACCTCCACCTTAAATGCATCCATCACTCCCACTGCAGACATCACCGATGTCACACTACCCTCGTACATATCCTGTACCACTCTTACATACTTCTCTGACACTCCCGACTTCCTCATACAATACCACAACTTCTCTCGAGGCACCCTGTCATATGATTTCTCTAAATCCACAAAGACACAATGCAACTCCTTCTGACCTTCTCTGTACTTCTCCATCAACACTCTCAGAGCAAACATCGCATCTGTAGTGCTCTTTCCTGGCATGAAACCATACTGCTGATCACTAATCATCACCTCCCTTCTTACCCTAGCTTCCACTACTCTTTCCCATAACTTCATGCTGTGACTAATCAGTATAATCCCTCTGTAGTTACTACAGCTCTGCACATCACCCTTATTCTTAAAAATCGGTACAAAAACACTTTTTCTCCATTCCTCAGGCATCCTCTCACTTTCCAAGATTTCATTAAATAATCTAGTTAAAAACTTCACTGCCATTTCACCTAAACACCTCCATGCTTCCACAGGTATGTCATCTGGACCAACAGCCTTTCTGTTCTTCATCCCCTTCATAGCTATCCTTACTTCCTCCTTGCTAATCCACTGCACTTCATGATTCACTATCCACACCTCATCCAACCTTCTCTCCCTCTCATTCTCTTCATTCATCAACCCCGCAAAGTACTCTTTCCATCTGCTCTACACACTCTCCTCGCTTGTGAGTATGTTTCCCTCATTATCCTTTATCCCCCTTACCTGCTGCACATCTTTACTAGCTCGGTCCCTCTGTCTAGCCAATCGGTACAGGTCCTTTTCTCCCTCCTTAGTGTCCAACCTTTTATACAACTCTTCATACGCCTTATCCTTAGCCTTTGCCACCTCTCTCTTTGCCATGCACCTCATCTCCTTATACTTTTGTCTACTTTCTTCATCTCTTTGACAATCCCACTTCTTCTTCTTCACCAACCTCT
Source organism: Protopterus annectens (assembly GCF_019279795.1). NCBI lineage: Eukaryota > Metazoa > Chordata > Ceratodontiformes > Protopteridae > Protopterus > Protopterus annectens. The sequence goes on from NC_056743.1 coordinate 1,759,128,203, forward strand.
TTCTCTGTATACACTCCTGTACTTCTTCATTCCACCACCAGATCTCCTTGTCCTCCTTCCTCTTTCCAGATGTAACACCAAGCACCTTTCTAACCATCTCTCTTACTAGCTCTGCTGTAGTTACCCAGCTATTCAGTAACTCTTCACTGCCACCCAGTGCCTGTCTTAACTCTTCCCTGAACATCACCTCACAATTACCCTTTTTCATTTTCCACCATTTGATCCTTGGTGCTGCCCTCACACTCATCCTCCTCTTCTTGATCACCAATGTCATCCTACAAACCACCAACCTATGCTGCCTAACTACACTTTTCTTTGCCACCACTTTACAGTCTCCAATCTACTTCAGACTGGCCCTTCTACATAAGATATAATCCACCTGTGTGCATCTTCCTCCACTCTTGTATGTCACCCTATGCTCCTCCCTCTTGTTAAAATATGTATTCACCACAGCCATGTCCATCCTTTTCACAAAATCCACTACCATCTGACTTTCTGCATTCCTTTGCTTAACACCATACCTACCCATCATTTCCTCATCCCCACTGTTTCCTTCACCAACATGCTCATTGAAATCTGCTCCAATCACCAGTCTCTCACCCTTGGATACAGTCATCACCACTTCATCCAACTCACTCCAAAAATTTTCTTTCTCATCCATCGCACACCCAACCTGTGGAGCATATGCACTAACAACATTCATCATTACACCATCAATTTCCAGCTTCTTAAACATCACTCTATCCAACACTCTTTTTACCTCCAAAACACTCTTAGCATACTCTTCCTTCAGGATAATGCCTATGCCATTTCTCCTCCCATCCACACCATGATAAAACAATTTGAAACCACCTCCGATACACCTAGCCTTGCTCCCCTTCCATCTGGTCTCTTTCACACACAATATACCAACCATCCTTCGGTCCATCATATCAGCTAGCTCTCTCCCTATCCCAGTCATACTGCCAACATTCAAAGTTCCAACCCTCACTATCACAGTCCTAGCCTTTACCTGCCTTCGGGCATGCCTTCCCCCTCTTCTCCTCCTTCAGCCAAACAGTAGCCCAATTTCCGCCAGCACCCTGTTGGCCAACAGTACTGGTGGTGGTCATTGTTAACCTGGGCCTCAACCGATCTGGTATGTATATCTGTACTGTTGTCCGCATGTATGATTTGGCAAAATTTTATGCCTGATGCCCTTCCTGACGCAACCCTCCCCATTTATCCAGGATTGGGACCGGCACAAAGAAATGTACTGGCTTGTGCATCGGGTTAGTGTCTCTCTTCCTCCCATTTTCTTCTACCCTACCCAATGATAAATACCCTACAATGCACAAAAACAAAAATAAAAATGAAAAAAAATTGTCTCAGAGTTTCATAATTGTATATTCTAATGTATATGTATTCACTTTCTTTTAGACATTTTAAAATTGTCAATTCCTGTTAAGTATGTTCAATTGTATAAATCTCCTGCTTGCTGTAATACTCACTTCTTATCTTACCATACTGTATCTTTTGTACTGTACAGTACTGTAGTGTACTGGAGCTTTTCTCCCTGGGCATCCGCTGAAAATTGACCTGTATCCAGTCGGCCTTTCCTGGTAAACAAATGTAAAATAAAATAAAATAATACAAAAAAAAAATTCATAGCACATATAGATATTAGACATTTGTTAGCATTAGTGGGGCTGCAGAAAAGCATTGTGGGTGATTTTTTTAAATGTATCACTGCGATGGGTTTAATATTGCTTATATGTGAAAAAGTAATGAACAAACTTTTTAAACAGTTTTGGTGGCTGTATGTTTCCATTATTAGTGACATTTTTTTAGATTTTAATGTATGAATAAGCTTACAAAATAGGTAAGTTTTGGAGCTGCAACTTGCATGATTTCAGAGATGTACTGTAAAGATACAAAAAAGACATACTAGAGGAACTTTAAAGGCGGTCAGTGATTCAGATTCAAGCTATTAGCCCAATCTTAGTCAACAGTGTGGCATTAACAATGATCTTATCTGCCATCTACATAACAGAGATGGTAGGCTGTCAGATCATTCTGTTTTGCAGAACTCAGATAGGGAAACATGTGACATCTAAATGTCTTTGAACCACCAATGGTATAATAGCCTCAGATCCTCTGACAACCTACACATTCATGCATGGGGGTGCAGAACAAAAACAGGTAATGATGGACTGCAGCTGGGTAGTACAAATCTTGGAGAGACCTGATGCAAAGAGCTAAAGAATTAAAGAAAGTGATTGTTTATTTTTTGTTTGTTTGTTGTATAGCTCTGAAATGTTTTGCAAATGGAAACTATTGATATTTGGATCATTGGAGCCGAATTATCAACTGTACATAAGGTTTAAAGTTACTGCACAAATTTTGAGCTATTTGAATGACAATGTTTTGATGACTTCTTCCCTTATAGACTAAAATATTAATGAAAATATGTCCATTGTGTCATATGTGTCAAACAAAGCATCAAAATTTTAAAATAAATAAAATGTGCAGAGGTCCATGACATTAATATTTTGAAGTATTAAAGTATTAAAAATCCATATAGAGACTAAGGAACTAGAGAGTGGGGAGTGCAACAGCTTTATATCCCCTGCAGTAAAGGTTAATTATTTTACATGCTAGTTAAAATAGGAGTGTGTTTTACTTTAGATTCTGTTTCAAATTCTTCCTTTCATTTCTATTAAAAAAGCTACACAAGGAAGGCTGCATTGAACTTCAAAAAAATTGTCTTAGCCATTGTCCTACTATTATTATCAAGCTGGTCAGACACTCGTGTGCGCGCACGCACACACACACACACACACACACACACACACACACACACACACACACACACACACACACCTTCACTGAAGTCTGATTTATTCAAACAAGCTCTATCCAAATGAAAGGAATATACATTTCAAGGTCCTTTTCGTTTTTAAGAATCCATCTGCTGGTATGATTTTGTAAACTCTAGAATAAAATGGCTTTGGCTAACATCTGGATGCAAAGCATCACAAGTCAAGCATCTGAAACTCTCAGTAACACATACAAGCTCAAAATACAAAACAGCTCACTCAATAAAAGCACATCATTTTTACAGGGGAGTTCTGTTTGCCTGCAACTGCTATGGAAGGCCCTGCCCTCACATCCCCAATCTCTATTTATATACCACTGAAGCCACACAGCCTCAGTGAAAAGAATTAAAAAAAAAAAGGAAGGAAGGAAGGTAAGAAAAAAGAAAGAAAGAAAGAAAGAAAGAAAGAAAGAAAGAAAGAAAGAAAGAAAGAAAGAAAGAAAGAAAGAAAGAAACTCATGCCTCTGTTTTCTCTGACTTGCCAACCTTGGCGATTCCATTACATTTGCAAAATGTAAAATATGAAGAACTGAGATGCTAGCACCATCATAAGTCACTTAAACATTTAGGAAAATTTTACTGTTGACAATATAGGAGCCTACAAAACCATAGTGTTCACAGCAATGTAGCATTTCTCTCTAGAAAGCAATTATCACTTCAGTGATGCTTTGGGCTTGAATTTATGCTTATAAATGTATTTCTCTTGAATTTTCCTGTGTACTATGTTCACATAGCTTAAAATAACTAAGACAGACTAAGTTCAGAATAGCAGGTGATAAGCACATTTTATATTTTTCCTGATGATGGTTTAGACTTTTATAGACAAAGTCACACAAGGTCCAGTTTTTCTCTTGCACCTCCAAGGCAATGAGTTGTGTTGAAATAAAATTTAAATCTGTAAGTATAGACCAGCTGAGTCAACAATTATCTGAGCATAACAGACCTCTGATGTAAACTAACTTTATAAAAGAAGTTTGCTAAGTATGTTACTTAATGATATACTTGGTCATATAGAAACAAAATGTATGTCATAGATTTTAGGTTAGTTCCTTTCAAGTTTTCTTGGTCTGTGTTGAAATAAAACCTAAAACCATGACAGAAAATGCAGATTTATTAGAAATTATGTGGACCTGACACATTTGTTTTACATATCTAAAGCACAAAATGAAATAAAAGAGCATAATGTGTATTAAAAAGTAGGCCAAATAGTCAAAGATTTGATGTCTAAATATTATGTGAACTTAAATATAATATCTGTATGAAGTCCAATCATTAATTAGGTATTTGAATGTGTCACTTTAAAATAAAAATGTATCTAAAATAAAATGGCCTTAGAAAATATAGCTTTAAACTTTCACATTTAAGTATTTCAAAATATGAAACAATTTAGATGATTCATAAAGATGTGATTTGTATTAATATTGAAGTTTACCAGTCATTAAAATATTAATGGTCTACAAGAAAAAATATAACTGGTTTATTTCAATGTAAACAATAAATATGACATGAGAAATATGAAGCATTCTGCTTATGTTATGAAATTAAATAGTTGATTTCCTAAATAAACCAACAAGTAAACTTGTATATGTAACATAAACAATTTCACTGGCATAGTGTATTCATTTATGATAAAGACTGGATAAGTATGTTATAAAATAAGCATTTATTATACTTAGATCCTTCATATAAATTTCTGTATTTATTTATATATATATATGTATAAAGATTGTCATGAGACATAAAGGGAGGACTGTATTTTTTACATATTTTGGTGCAGTGACCAGGAACTAAGGGAGTATGAGGGAAGATTGATCAGTGCACTACCCTGGTAAACAAATATAAATAAATAAATACATCTTCCCCCATGAACTGCAGTAAGTAAATAGCATTTGAGTACTGTAAGTTAAATTACAATAAGTTAATAAGTTAAACACCAACTGTCTGATAACCAGAAACCTCTGATGTAAACTGACTTTATAAAAAATAGAAGTGTAATAAATACCTGAGCTGATGATATACTTGGGCATATAGAAATAAAAATATACATTTATTTACATACTTATATGCGAGTGATACGACAGAATTATAAAATCAGTCTCTGCCAAGCATACTAGACCTGTGTTGAAACAAAATCTGAAGTCATGACAGATAATGCAGATTTTACTAGGTAATTGCATGGCATTTGTCTTACATGTTAAAACTATACATTTTTCTTTATTCTTATTTATTTATTTACATTTGTTTGCTGAGAAGGTTTGACTGGGTCATGCAAGACCCCTTTTTAGAGGAGACATTGGGCAACAGCTCCAAAAACATATTTAGTGAGAAAAAAGGCACACAATGAGATTATAGCAGACCCTTTCAAGTACTTTTGTCATAATATTAAAATAAAAATGTTCTAATTATTAAAATTCTCATAATTCACTTCAGATTGCAATGATAAACAGAAGGGTTAAACAGGTCATGTAAGATTCCACACCTCAGTACATGCAAGTTCATGAAACTGACTTAATATGAGAACATATAGATAAAAAACTCTTTTTTCATGAAAATGAATGGTCTCTAAGATTAAATCTGTTGGTTTATACAAGTATGAAAAAAGTAAATGCACCATGAGAAACATAAGATATAGTTTAAGTAAAAATAAATATATTGTGAAGCTCAAGAGCCATTCTGTTGAATGCATGAAATTAAACATTTTTTTTAACTAACCAAGTGAGTAAACTGATTATAAATAACTAAAACAATAATGTCATTGGTAAAGTGTAGTCACCTTATGATAACACTGGGGTATTTTGTTTTATAAGAATAAACATTTATTGTACTTTTGGCTTTCATCCTAATTTTTTATAACACTATGATAGATATTTTTTCTTCATAAATTTCATGAATCATTAAACTAAGCACAGTAATTTTTTTCTTGGAAACTTGTAACTGGCAAAGTAATTAATTAAGCAGACATTTATACATTCCATGTAAAACAGAACTGGTTGCAGGTATTACAAATCATGTACTGAAATCCTTAAAAATGACAAACATTCCTTTCAAACAGATACTAGTTTTGTTCCCGGTAAACGCCGTTGATCTACTAACTGTAAGTTCAAGCCTGAAAACTGCTAAGACAGTAAGGGGTTATCATTCTATCTGTTCATACCTCCTGTCCATTATTTGTAGTTATGTTTCAAATTTTGGTTCAAAACTTTGCTCTGTCCCTCCTAAAATTTGATATTGTTTTGAGAAATTCTAAGCTTATACTGCTAGCATTTAAAAGGCTTCACCGTTTTGCCTAATGTGGGGACTTTCCATAAATATATTTTGCTTCATCCTTAATACTAGAAGTAAAAGGTTGAGAGCTATGTTTTTTCTTTCCCAAAATGTACTTTTGTTGTTTTCTTCTGTTGTGTTCACAGAGCACCTGTTTTAGTAGAATACTATAAATGATTATGCATTTATAACTTTCATGTGCTTTCTGTCATTTGCTAGATAACTCCATGATGACTTGGTTATTTATTTATTATTAATTTTTCTTTATGAATAAGGACAGTAGACTGATTCAGAGGGGGGACAATTTCAGCCAGAAATTGTGACTTACACCAGATGTCAAGAACAGAAAGTTTACATGTCAAAAGTGATAAAAAGATAAGTTTATGAAAGAATAAAGCAATAGCATATTAAAAGCATGCATGATATATGCATCTGTACAAAAGTACAGTAGCCCCAATAACACTAAACCTGAAGAATATGCAGATATATATATATATATATATATATATATATATGTATATATATATATATATATATATATATATATATATATATATATACATACATATACACACACACACACACACACACACGCACACACACACACACACACACACACACACACACACACACACACACACACACACACACACACACACACACATATATATATATATATATATTAGAAATGATTAATGCAGTTCAGATGACCAACTTTTATAAAAATATTGTAGTTTAATAGATAGAAGTGAACATAAAGCAGGTTCTTTCAAACTAAAATAAAGTGTAGTGTTTTATTAACTTAAAGACACAGGCAGTACCTTAAATCATAGATTGCTAAGAAACAATCTCTTGATAGCAACTCTCAGAAGATTATTTCTGTCAGGAATATTTTTCACCTTCTCCTAAGCTGTTCACTTCATTCTCCTTGGATCCTTTTGTCATGGGTAAGCACTCTCTATTTGGGCTCGCCTCCAATCTCTTTTTTTATGTAGTCCACAATGCCCAGTCATCGAACCTGTTCTTGCTAATACAGTTAAGGTCCTCTGTACTCTTAAAGTAACATATATAACTGAGTAAAACAATGAATACATTTAAAGAAAACAACATTCTACACATTTCTTTTGTGTTGCAAATGCTATACTACTTTGCTCACATTTTGGGGTCACAATGATTGCTTTAATCAGAATTTACATATTTTTCTGTCACTTTTTACTCTCATTTTGTGAGACTGCCTCAACTTGTGTGTGTATTTTGATGGGATACTTTGAGGTGGAGTCCTAGCACATGGCAGCTACCATCTGAAACACACAGTTGAGAATATTTTTTCTGTTGATTTATTCATGCAAAGAGGATTTAAAGCAGTTCCTCTGAATTTCTAAAGGAGGTTATTCCCTTGTAGCATAGTTTTAAGGAGAGGAAGGGAAGGGGATACCATAGTCCCACTATTGAAAAAGCGTTGGGTCAAGTTTACTACATTTTTAGTGCTGCAGTGATAATCTGAGCAAAATATGAACCTGTCATATACCACCATAGAAATATATGGTCCATCATTAGTGTAGTTACAAAACTTACACATGCCACATTTCAGCATTTTAACTTAAAGGTGCCATTGTGACAGTATACTTAGCCACACGTATGCCATATTCAGCATTTCATATAGGAAAGACTGTAAGAAAGATGAACACTTAATGTAAATAAAGAGAAATGTGCTAAAGCATTTGACACCATTCCCCATTCAGGTATTATTGATAAGCTCACCAGCCTGGGCATAAACTCTTATGTCACAAGATGGATCGCAAACTGGCTCTCAGACAGATCCCATAAAGTAAGAGTAGCGGGATCTACGTCCGAATCCAGACCAGTAACGAGTTGTGTGCCTCAGGGCTCTGTCCTGGGGCCCCTCCTGATTGGCATATACTTCTCAGAAATACAGGCAAGCATGGAAGGGCTGTGGCTGACTAAGTTTGCGGACGACTGCAAACTGGGTGCTATAATAGAGTCTCCGGCTGACATGGAGATCCTCCAGAAGGGCCTAAATGAGATTGATGCATGGTGTCAAAGTCATAGTCTCAAGCTAAATGCAAAAAAATGCGTAGTAATCCCCTTTGTAAAAAACAGAGTACCCGCAAACTACGACATAGGAGGTAATCCCCTGAAATCCGAAGAAGAAATAAGGGATCTAGGGACCCAAGTAGATAGTCAGCTTTCCTTTGATAATCATGTTGCCAAAGTGGTTAGAAAATCCTTCTATCTGACCCATCTGATCACAAAAGGGTTCGCATCAAGATCTAGGGATGTAATGGTGCCCCTCTACTCTTCCCTCATCAGACCCATTATTGAGTACAATGCACCAATTGGAATGTACCTGGCTAGACATCTCCAGCAGCTGGAGAGACCACAAAGGTACCTAACCAAGAGGATTACTGGCCTCAAACAGTTGCCCTATGCAGCACGATTGAAAAAGCTAAGACTGTTCTTTGTTGCATACCGCTTTCTCAGAGGTGATCTCTGTCTAACGTACAGAGCCATGTCCAACCCAGAATTGTTGAACATGCTCCATCTTAGCAAAACCAAATCTACTCAAGCTACACACTCTAGGGATATAAACCTAAACACAACAATGAATAGAACATGCAGGAGGGATAGATTCCCTTCACAGAGACTTCCTTTACTATGGAACAGGGTCCCGATCTACATGAGACAGAGCCCCTCACTATCACTCTTCAAGAGGAACCTTGATGAGTGGATGGGTAACAGAAAGTTCACACCGGGGATCACACCAACAGCACTACTAGATAGGGGCCAAGGGTACTAGCTGCTAGTAAAAGGGTCTAGGAAACAACTAAAGGGGCGGTGAATACTGCACAATGTGGCTGGGCTAATATATGCCTTCGGGCAGATAGCCCAGTACCAACCTATGAACTTATGAACCTATAAATGCCTTATATAGACATTCAATTGCATTCAAAGATTACAAGAAATTTTTATTTTGTCATTGATAAAGTGGTAAGAAATGAGAAGGGTAATGACTGTGACAGCTTCTTAGAATATAAAGAAATGGTGTGGCAATTTAGGCTGTATGCCACTGATAGACCTGGTATTAATGATTGCCTTTCAATCAGTAGTATTTTAAAATTTAGGAAAAGGATGCTTTAAAAAATGTAAGAGATTTTTTTTAAGAAGATATGATTTTTAATTATTAACTTTATGCATATTATGTTTGTTATATTTACTTATTTTTGTTTCAGTTTACAATATTGAAATTCAGTATCTCGAGACCGTAAAGCCGAAGAGTGAAAAACCTAAGACACCAAAAGCACAAAATTCAAAATTGTGACTGCCCACATACACACTCCACACACAAACAAGTACACATACACCTTCCCCCTAGACTATAAACCAACAAAATGCACACAAACACAACAAAACAAACACACGTGTGGACCCTACATATAAGCAGGGGGGCAAGCCCCCCTGCACCCCAGCTACTTATATATACTATTTCCAAGGTCGCACTAGAAACACAAACACAGAAAAACCACCACTACACATTCTACAGTCCCCTTGCACAAACACACATCACATATGTACAAATACCACCACTATCAACACTTACACACTCAAAATCTTACCTACCTACCCTAACTTACACCTCAAATCTCCAGAGACACTCGCACAGACTAAAATCCCTACCCGAAACTCCTAGTAAAACATCACTTACCTGAATCTCCGCCAACATCCACATACCACACTGCACATCATGAACACAGGGAATCCCACATCACGTACATGCCTCCAAACTGTGGATTCGACATTTCTGCATTTGGCATTTCTGCATTCGTGGTTTTGCACTTTCGTGCAAGTGCAGTTTTGACACTTTGGTGTCGAGCTACTGAATTTTGATATTTCAGTAGTTAGATATTATATATATATATATATATATATATATATATCGACTTTTATTTGGTCGACAATTCATTTGGTCGACAGGCAGATTTGCCCCCCTCCCCAATGTTGTGCAACCCTGGAGTTGATATTTATAGTTAGGGGGGGTGTGGGGGGTGAAGCCCCCCACATAAAACTGCTTGTTGACCAAATGAACTGTCGACCAAATGAAAGTCGATCATTTGGCCTGTTGAACATGTGATAGGGATCCATATATATATATATATATATATATATATATATATATATATATATATATATATATTTATAGATATATATATATATATATATATATATATATATATATATATATATACTATTAGAATTCATATTATTTTTAAGGTTTTATATTTTTAAATTGTGGAGCAAAATGATTGGTTGCTGCTTTTTAACTATTTTTTAATAGTATTTAAATGCATCATTAAGTTTCATTCTGATGAAGCCCTATTATTGTTTAATAAGGGTGAAAGTGCTAATCTGTTAGATATTATATAAGAACAAGATACTAATGCCTTATGGAGCTATATAAGAGATTTCAGTACACATAAATTTGAATTTCTGGTCACAGAGAAAATCAGGAAGGATGCTAGAAGTGTTATAGTAAGTGAACATTTGGATGACTGAGGTTGGATGCAAGAAGTCCACCTGGTATTAATGATATTGTCTCCATTAACTCTTTTTTAAAAACTGAGACATCTTAATGTTTAATTATATCATTGATGTTCACTAAATCCAAGTTTATTCATTTGTTGAGAGCATGAATTAGGGGTCACATAGTTTAATTTTGCAATTAATGTTCATTATTTATTGAGAGAATGGTTTTATGGTGGACAGTTCTGAAGAAATTTCTGAATGCAATAACTGGAACAAAAGCACTTAACTGGATTTAAATGGAACTTTTACATTCGATTTTATGTCTATGGATTTAAGTTTTTTATTTAAGGGGTTGTTTTACTTCTCCAAGTGTCCGATATTTGATTCAGCTTGCTCATCACAGCAGGTGGATTGTTTGCATAATAAAAAGTTGCTTTACTCCTAGTTGGTACAATTTTGGTTTGTTGTTTTTTTTTTTTATTATTGTCAGGTACAACTAGTTGTGTGTTGGTTACAATCCACTGAGCAGATGAAATAATTGTGCAGTGAAGCTCAGTAAGTACTAGTAACACAGCGCACATTCACTCACACATACATGCGCTCGCTGTCACACACACACACACACACACACACACACACACACACGTGGCTCTACTTCATTAACTCGAATTTTCAGAACATCAAAGTACAAAACGTTGAGACCAGAATATCTAAATATCCAAAAGTCGAACAGCCCTAAAATCGACTTTCCAAGTTCATAACATCAGAAATATTGTTACACGTGAGTCTTGATAACACTATTCCCATCTCTCACCTAAAACACTACATCCGTAATTATATATTCCAGATCACACCTATCTTAAGTTTTTGCAAGGGGGCTGTGCCCCCTTGCACCCCCCTCAAACCCATTACATGTTAAATATACCAACTCCAAGATTGCACTACAGTGGGGAAAAGGTGCATTTCCTGATCCCCACTGTACCGAAATCTCGAAAAGTTGCACATACACACACACCTGTTCTCTGCACAAAATACCTGCATACATCCAACATACACACTTCCCCTCCTATTCACTTTTACCACCAGATTAACTACCACTGCCACCATTTCTGTAAAGCTTAAACATCTGTTCTAAACAATAAAAAATCCCTTACCCGTTTCTTACAAATGCATACCAAAAAAATCTCAAAAATCAGTGTAAAGCTCTAAATGTTACCTCCACCATATTTGTTCCGTACAATACATAACTTCTTAAAGTGATACTATAAGATTTAAACTCAACAGTATGATGTTAGAACACTCGACACTTTCAATTTTCAGTGTTTTGGTAATTAGATATTCTGCTCTAGACATTTTGTACTTTGGTGTTCTTGTAATTCAATTTAATGAAGGGAATCCATGTATGTATATATATATATATATATATATATATATATATTAAACACTTTGTCTCAAAGTTCACTGAAACTTATAAAAAACACAAACCGTGTGGAAATGAAGAAAAGCAGCAGGTACTTGTTTCACAGCAAAAAATAATTGATATAACTCCAGCAGTATTCAGTAAAATATTGATTTAATTCCAGCAGTGAAATATTCACGGTCTTCAAGCAAAAATCGATTAAAAACAGTAGTGAAATATCCACATAACAGCAAAACAAAAAAAAAAAACTTTCATTCATTCACTATTATATTGCAAAGTTGAACTTCATCAGATAGGGGAGGGGAATATCATGACCACTTAACTATCGTGACCACTTAAGGATACTCTTGACATGTAGTTTTGCAATTTTTATTGTCAATCTTGATTTACTTGGCCTTCCAAAATCCTGTCTTTATCCCATGTTGGTATTATCGGTTCCCCATGCACTTATGACAGTGTTGTTTTGAACACTGTAAATCAGATGCTGAAGTTACTGTTAGAGACAACTTAAAGGGTCCACCAATACATGCTTAGTGCTATAATAATGCAATCGGCTATGTTTTTAGGCCCCATGGATGAGGTATTCTTTGTTTTTGAGTGCACCTTAAGTTGGAGGAGCCTGAGCTCTGTGATGCTTTGGGTTGATAGTTGTTTAGTAATGAATGTGGCATGTCATTTTTTGTGATTATGCCCAGAAGGAAGGTAGAACCATAAGTTATTATTAGTGCAATGTGCATACTGCTGAGCATGCATACATACTTATTAAGAACACAGAGTGACAGAGTTTTAGTACTGGTGATCAAGGACAAAATACAGTACTACCAGCTCCAGCTTGGTAATTAGTGCTTATTAATAAAGCTGAGGTTCAAGCATCCATGCACTCCATACATTTTCTGAACTGGTTCACTTGGCACAGTGATAGCAAATTAAGCAGGGCAAGCCAGATTTCCCTACTTCCAGCAACAGTCTGCGGTCACCAGGAACCTCAAATATTTCCATCAGGAATAAAGTCACTCCAGCATCTCCTGGGTGCATCTTGGGAACTTCTTACACTGCGTTATGTTTGGTACTCTTCTACTGAATGAAACTCAGATGGTTTCTTCGAAGAAACATAAAACACCTGCATAACTCCTTTCATTCCAGACTTCTATCTTGCTCACTTTTTCACAGAGAGTGAGCCCAGCAATAGTGGATGGAAGAGTAGTGAAACACGTCCATTTCATTAAAGAATTTCAGATCTGCAATGATTTCAGTTTAGTCTAAAACTGTGTAATCTTAAAATAGGTTATATTCGTTAAGAAAGGGTAAAGCTACCTGCCTATGAGGTGTGGGGTACTTGTTACCCACTTCACTTCAGAATGTATATTCAAACTATTTCAATGAAATGGACTCATTCAATTGGCATTTACTGAGATATGACTTACTGACATGTAACTTAATCCTTGTGAAAGACATTGGATCTTTTTGTGTTGAAACGTCTTACTTATTTTGTTCTTCTGGTGACATGATACTAATCAAGATTGGTTCATGGAAGCCTTCCAGAATCAAGCCAGGTGGCTAGATAATTGCATCTAGGGAGGCAGAAATGCCTGGGTTTGATTGGCTGAGAGGACTGGGTGGTAGGAAGTAAGCTAGGGACTAGATGTGGTACTGGATAGAGCATTGATCAGCCACAGACTTAAGATCTTGTCTTACACTGGGCAAGCTGACACTGAGAAGAGGAAAACTGCCCTTGGCATTATTGTAATACTGAGGGGATAGGCTAAAGAAAGTTTAATTAACACAGGGAAAGGAGTGTAGAAAATAAAATAAGTACTTGCAGCTGCGGTTAACAAAGGACATTTCTGAATCTTTATTTCAAACAGGAGGCACTGAATAACTGAGCAGTCTCCACTGCTATCAGTTTAGAAGGTTGACACTGGTTGGTTGGATACCCTGAATATAATCATTAATATATGTACTGGTAATGAGAACACATCAGACATAATCTCTGATACATGTATTAATAATGGCACTATAAGCTGTTGCTGCAGAAAAGCTGTCTTTCCTCAGACATTTCCTTCAGGACTGTCTGAAGTCAAAAAGTTGCATCATCAGAGAGACAGAGACTGGAATTCCTTGTCAGGTGCATCACAACATGTGGTCAGTGCAGTGAATTGTGCTAACATCAAACAGCTGCTCAGGGTCCACTGTGAACAAAACAGCATATTTTGCCTTCCTGTAAGTAATGAAATCTTGGGTGATTTTCACTACCCAGTAATTAACTGGTGGACCTATACTATTTATAAGCTATGTAAAAAACACGCACTCAGTTAGACATCCTATTGGAAAATGCTATATTATTGTTACTTTGCTAATGGTGAATTTTGACACTTTCTTTCAGAAATATGTAGGGCACAAGTTAAAGATATATAAAGAAAATCCCATTTTATACAGACACACACACACACACACACACACACACACACACACACACACACACACACACACACACACACACACACACACACACACACACACACTCACATACGTGGCTCTACTTCATTAACTCGAATTTCCAGAACAACAAAGTACAAAACGTTGAGACCAGAATATCTAAATATCCAAAAGTCGAACAGCCCTAAAATCGACATTACAAGTTCATAACATCAGAAACATTGTTACACATGAGTCTTGATAACACTATTCCCATCTCTCACCTAAAACACTACATCCATAATTATATATTCCAGATCACACCTGTCTTAAGTTTTTGCAAGGGGGCTGTGCCCCCTTGCACCCCCCCACCAAACCCATTACATATTAAATATACCAACTCCAAGATTGCACTACAGTGGGGAAAAGGTGCATTTCCTGATCCCCACTGTATCGAGATATGCTCAAAAATCCATTGATTTTATAAAGGACAACACCCTGGAATAGACCCGACCAGGTCTTAACAAACATATTGAAACATGATTGGTCAAATCATACCTTTGACTAATAACTTTCTCCATCAGAATCTCCAAACCATCCTATGCAAATATCACAAAACTTAAGAACTTCAGATGTACAAAGCTACAATCCTGCGATGAAATCTCTAAAGTCAAGTAGATCAGTTTTACCCGTAATGCTGGTATGTAAAGAGTTGTGCACAAAAGTTCTGCTTGCATGAACAAGTGTATTAAATGGACAATCCTAGCTGGATCTAAGCAAATGGGGAGGTCAGAAAGCAAATCAGTGTGGTGGTTCTCAAGAAATAATAAGCCATGCCAATTATATAATAAAAAGAAGAATCTCCTAAACCTAGCTAGCAGAACAAATGACCTTCAAATTACAGCTAACATCAAACAGCTAGATAAGAAACTAAAAGGGGACATAAGAAAGGCAATAGTATCCCATGAACTCAGACTAGCTGCTGCAGCCAAAGACAAGTGCACATCCTTCTTTAGTTATGTCAAAAATAAGAAATAACACCCAACATTGCTCCAAGCTGATTCATAATGACACTGATTACTTTGATGCAATGGATATTGCTAGCATGTAGGATAAATAATTCAATGCCAACTTGACCACAAAGAAATCTATTTCAAACTCTCTTATCCCTAAGGGAAACAAGACACCAACCATCATGAAAGAGCATGTAATAAAAGCGCTCTCCAAAACAAAGAATATCTCACCCATGGGGTCTGACATTGCCTAATTAATAGCACTAAGCATGTATTGGTGAACCCACTTCTCAACGTCTTCAGCCTGAGTCTAGTGACTGGCTTTGTTCCATGGGAGTGGTGCCCCACTGTTGCGCTATCACTGCACAAGGGTGGTCTCGCTGCAAACCTTAGGCACTGCACACCTATCTGCCAAATGAGTCTTATATGCAGAGCCATAGAGTGTATTACAAATATAATAACTACGATATCAAATATCTTATCAAACTCATCTCCCGGAAGTTTGACTTTGTAAAGGGTAGATCTTGTTTAATGAATGTTGGTAATTTTTTTGAGAAGGTTACTGTAGCTGTAGATTGGGGACCAGCTGTCCTCACAGTATATCTTGACCTTGCCAAATAATTCAGTACCAGACCACATGCAAATATAATAAGCACTGTGAAAGAGCTATAATCTGACCCATATGTGGTTATTTGGACTGGGTAAGAGTAGTAGGTGTATCCTCTGTGAGCATGAGGGAAACCAGTGGAGTTCTATAGGGACTTGTGATGGGAAATCTGCGGTTTGGCATCTACTTTACAGATCTCCTCTTATCTCATGAGGATCTTTGGTTTACAAAGTTTGTGGATGATTGTAAGCTGGGAGTTAAGTTGTCCTGTGAAATACATGCACTCCATCATGAGCGTAGACTTGTCAACAGCTGTTGTACTAAAAAGGAGATCAAGCTGAATGCCCAAAAGTGCATCATGGTAGCATTTGGTGTGCACTCTGTAACTCAATATTACAGCAAAAATAACACTCCACTTCAAAATGAAAAGGTTGTGAGAGACCTGGCATGGGTGGACATCTCCCTTAATGTTTACCAACATATTGCAGCTGTAGCTAGGAAATCTTTTTACCATGCATAGCTCATAGCAAAAAGAATTTCTTCCAGATCAAAAGAAATCCTGATTTCTTTGTACTTCACTTTGATAAGACCCACAATTATTTACATTGTCAATATAACTGTTATTTTAATATGTGACCAGAAAACCATCTCTTAAATGATTCACACATTATGGGTTGTATTATATTCTGTTAGTATGTTTTGGTCTCTCAACCTTATTGATATGAAATTTCATTTGTATTTTATCTTATTCTATTGCCCTGTTTTTCTTTCATCTCTTTCCTCTTCACTGCCCCTGACTACATTTCTTTGTTAACTGCCTACAATAGACTACTAACTTTACTTACCTTGTGTATTTTTTTCTCTCCCTTTTACCATTATTTGGAGCTATTTGCTCAGTATTATATAGGCCATAGGATTTGCTTGGTATTACATATTGCAGTGGATATTCTCACATTTTCCTTACATGATGGATAACATTTTCCATTTATTACATATGATAAATTATTTGTAGCACTGTACCAGCTGTTGTTACTCACAATGCTACACAATGCTATATGTTGGTACTTGATTTTCACTTACTTATAATCTGTATTGTATTACATTTATTAGAAAACTATTAGTGTTTCTTATACATCTTGTGAGACATCAGGCCAAAGATGTGTCACATAAGGTCATGTTTTGGATTAGTGCACCACCTACCTGTTTAACAAACAATAAAAATGTTGAAAGAGCAACATGGTGGTAAGCAGGCAAATGTGGAAAATGCTTATACAGGAGTTTTGAATAAAAGCAATGTATGCACTGAGACTTTGTTTGTCTTTTCGGCTTTTCCCGGTTAGGGGTCGCCACAGCGAAACTCCGGTCCGCTAATGATTGGCAGTAGATTTTGTATGGTGCCGAGTTGCCAGCCCGACACCCAACCTTCAGCGAAGGCATGCCCATTCACGCATGTATTTCGGAGGCCACTTGAAGGCTGGGGGGACATGCAGACTCCACACAGAAGGGACTCCAGCCATGAATCAAACAGGAGAACCTCTTGCTGTGAGATAACAGCGCTGCTGCTGTACCACCATGGCTTCAAATGTATGCACTGAGACTATCCTTCAGAAAGAATTACCTTATTTTCTAACATGCTGTGATGCAGGAGTTCATTATATTATTTCAGGGCATGCAGGCACCCCATGGCACCTACCTGCATAAAGAAATTAAAAATGCACTCTTCGAGCAATAGTATTACATCCAGAGAAAATATGTGAGTTGTGGAATAAGTCTTGATGGGGCATGATTCAATGAAAAGTGCTTCCCTGAGTCATTTCCCATGGGAAATATATGCTGGAATAAGTCTATACAGTTTAATTTCTTAAAGTGATCTGGAATGTGTCACTAGCTCTTGAAAATGATAAAGCAAATACAGAACTTTTACAAAGAGACATGCATTACCATTATAAACTGATATCATTTAAAAAACATGAAGAAGATTGGACTAATTTTACAGAAAAACTACAGGGTACCTTTACAAATAAAAAAGTATTACAGCAACAAGAAATATTAAGCAGCTTTTTAAAATAAAAAAATATAGTGCCAAGTTTAATTAGAACATTATTTAAAGTTTGTAAATCTAACACTACATTATACTGAGTATTCAAAACCTATTAGTTTCACTTTTAATGCATACATTTGTTAATTGAGTAATACCATCTCATTGTGGATTCTTTCCAGCCATAAGCTACAAGGGCAGGAGTAAAGTATGCATATGTCTTTGTGTCGGTATGTATATATATGTATGTATATATATAATGCACACACACACACACACACACACACACACACACACACACACACACACACACACACACACACACACACACACGTGTGTGTGTGTATATATATATATATATATATATATATATATATATATATATAGAGAGAGAGAGAGGTTTACTATCAAATAAAGAAACACACCTTAGCAAAACCGTGAACGCAAATACGGGTGACTCCAAAATATCGACTCATAGCCTGTGTTCACAGTTTTGGCTGTTGGTGTTTTGACTTGGCTTGACCACCCCACCTACAAAACAGTTGATATGTGTATGTTTTTTCTCAGTGTTTTTTTTCTGGATGGTAAGGTGTCCATTATGTCTTGACTGTCAATTTTGTCCTTTCAAAAAAATTGACATTCTAAGCAGTCAGCTTGATGGTATTCACGGTTCTGATTCAGGGATATGATTATTCATCGTGACTACTTTCTTTAATTTGATAATAAAATATATATATATATATATATATATATATATATATATATATATATATGGGACTTTTGATCGAAAGATCAAAAGTCCAAATCCATAATTACCGAACACACTTTAATGAAAGCGCTTTCTCCGAAAAACCGCTTTCGCTAAAGTATGTCAAAAAAACCCCCCAGTAAATCTACTGCTATGCAGGGGGGCAAGCCCCCTGCACCCCCCATGTGGGGACTGCACCCCCCCACCCCCTACTTTAATATTCTAACTCTAAGGTCACACTACAGTGAGGAAAATGGAATTCCCCCCTATCCGCACCATAGTATGACTGTCACAACAAGCATACTTACCCGAAAGTGCTGCTTCGGTGAACAGCACTTTCAGTTAAGTATGCTCACTGATTAATTTTTCGGTGGAAAGTACAGTCGGGGAACTGTACGAATCCCATTTATATATATATATATATATATATATATATATATATATATATATATAGATACATACATATACATATATATATATATATATTTATATATATATATATATATATATACATATATATATACATATATATATATATGTGTGTGTGTGTGTGTGTGTGCATGCGTGTGTGTGTGTGTGTGTGTGTGTGTGTGTGTGTGTGTGTGTGTGTGTGTGTGTGTGTGTGTGTGCAATTTATTTCTTCAAATGTTCACTTGTTCAAGCTGTGCAAACTATGAAACAACCAGCAAAAGTGATCAAATATGAAAAGATCACGAATTACTGTTCTTTTCAAGTGTGAAATCGTGGTGCAGTTGGAACTGAAAAATTGTTCCTTCCACACTGCAGTGCGATCTTGGAACTGATGTATAGAGTTTGAATACTTTGCACTTGAAGTTTTTTGTTTTGTCCAGGCAATATGCACTCATATATATCTATATCTATATCTATATATGTATGCATGTATGTATCGATGTATGTATATGTATATATATATATATATATATATATATATATATATATATATATATATATATATATATATATATATATTATATATCTTCTTCTTCTTTCTGCTGCTCCTGTTAGGGGTCACCACAGCGGATCATCTGTTTCCATTTCTTCCTGTCCTCTGCATCTTGCTCTGTCGCACCAACCACCTGCATGTCCACTCTCACCATATCCATAAACCTTATCTTAGGCCTTCCTCTTTTCCTGTTACCTGGCAGCTTCATCCTTAGCATCCTTTTCCCAATATACTCTGCGTCCCTCCTCAGCACATGTCCAAACCAATGTAATCCTGCTTCTCTGGCTTTGTCTCCAAACCTTCCAACTTGGGCTGACCCTCTAATATACTTATAGGTTCATAGGTTCATAGGTTCATACTAGGCTATCTGCCCGAGGGCATTTACAAGCCTAGCCCATAGTTTTGTGGCTTACGCCACCCCTTTAGTATGGGGAACTATACCCATTATTTTGCTGTGCCTCTGTTGAGCAGTGACACTGAGGTAATCCCTGGGGTATATCTGCGATCTCCCATCCATTGGTCAAGATTTCTCTTGAACAAGGCCAGCGAGGTGCTCTGCCTCACATATACCGGGATTTTATTCCACAGCATAGGGAGTCTTTGGGTGATGAATCTATCCCTCCAGCACGTCCTATTAATAGCCGTGTCGAGGTTTAAGTCTCCGCCCTTGTGGCTCTGACGGATCTAGATTTTTGAGGTGAAGCATATTCATCAAATCTGGGTTTCACATGGCCTTGTATGTTAGGCAAAGGTCACCTCTGAGCAAGCGGTGGCGACTGAATAGAGCTGGAGTTCTTTCAGTCGGGCAGCATAGGACAGATGTTTGAGACCCTTTATCCTTTTGGTGAGGAACTTTTGTGGCCTCTCCAGCTGCTGCAAGTGTCGGGTCAGATACATTCGAATGGGGCATTGTACTCAATCATTGGTCTGATGAGTGATGAGTATAGGGAGACTATGACCTCCTTGATCTAGATGAGAATCCCTTCATGATAAGGTGGGCAATGTAGAAGGTCTTCCTAACTACTTTAGCTACATGGGTGTCGAATGACAGACTACTATCAACCTGGGTCCCCAGGTCCCTGATAACTTCTTCTGTACTCAGTGGATTGCCACCTATTTGGTAGCTAGGGGTAACCTTGTTTTTCCCGAAGGGTATGACTATGCATTTTTTGGCATTTAACTTTAGGCCATGGCTCTGGCACCAGTTATCCGTTTCTGTGAGACCCTTCTGAAGGATATCTGTGTCAGATGTGTTTACTACTATGGCGCCCAGTTTGCAGTCATCTGCAAACTTTGTCAGCCATAACCCTCCTGTGTTTGCTTGTACTTCGGAAAAGTAGATGCCAAACAAGAGTGGGCCCAGGACTGAGCCCTGTGGTACACCACTTGTGACAGGCTTTGAGTCTGACATGGCGCCAGCAACTCTGACCCTGTGCCTAATCCTGTCCACCCTCGTCATAACCAGTGCAAATCTTAACTTCTTTAACTCTGCCACATCCATCTCTGACTCCTGACTTTTTGTCAGTGCCACCGTCTCCAACCCATATAACATAGCTGGTCTCACTACACTCTTGTAGACCTTCCCTTTCACTCTTACTGGTACTCGTCTGTCACAAATCACTCCTGACACTCTTCTCCACCCACTCCATCCTGCTTGTACTCTCTTCTTCACCTCTCTTCCACACTCACCATTACTCTGAACTGTTGATCCCAAGTATTTAAACTCATCTACAGTCACCATCTCTACTCCCTGCAACCTCATTATTCCTCTATCCACCCTCTCATTCACACACACATATATTCTGTCTTAGTCCTGCTGACCTTCATTCCTCTTCTCTCTAAAGTATATCTCCACCTCTCCAGGGTCTCCTCCACCTGTTCCCTACTCTCACTACAGACCACAACATCATCAGCAAACATCATAGTCCACGGGGACTCCTGTCTGATCTCGTCTGTCAACCTGTCCATCACCATTACAAATAAGAAAGGGCTCAGAGCTCTTGATGTAATCCCACCTCCACCTTAAATGCATCCATCACTCCCAACGCAGACCTCACCGCTGTCACAATACCCTCGTACATATCCTGTATCACTCTTACATACTTCTCTGACACTCCCGACTTCCTCATACAATACCACAGCTCCTCTCTAGGCACCCTGTCATATGCTTTTTCTAAGTCCACAAAGACACAATGCATCTCCTTCTGACCTTCTCTGTACTTCTCCATCAACACTTTCAGAGCAAACATCGCATTGTAGTGC